>NC_039267.1:9938807-10013725 GCF_003368295.1 Carassius auratus | reverse complement strand
TAACAATTACAATAGGGTTTCAGCACTGCGTGCTTGAACCCCTAATTAAAGCTGCAAGCAGCATTTTACCGGGGTTCAAGCATTTAAGGCATCTGAGGTGGTCAGAGCCATCCTGGATGTTTGGAAGACCGTTAAACACATCCAAAATGGAGAAACAGGCTAACAGACAGACACACACACTGAAAGTAAATGATTAGACTAATATATGTAATACTCTATAGCGTATGCACACACACACACACACCCAAAGACACACATATACATGCACAAACATTTTGTTGCAGATATAGGTATTTGAAATAAGTGATAGGTGACAATAAACTTATTGCAAGTCTTCTCTTTTTTAGAGTTTAGATGTCATTTTCAGGTTAAACTGTAATCATAATGTGGCAAAATTGTAAAAACTGATACATCTCTATGAACAAAATGGAAAACATCAATTCAATGAGATTTAAAATGTTATAACAGTTAATTTATTAATGTTTTGGCATGAATTCATGAAAACAGTACTGTTTAACTAGCTGAATGAGCCCATTAGTGGTCTTCCACTGCCATCTAGTGGTTATAAATTGCATTTACTCAAGCAACACTGTGTTTTAAATATAACTGTTATTGTGTTTTTTTTTTTTTTGCCCAATCTCTCTTAAATTTTGCATGCTTTTTTAGAATGAAATTAGGCATTATTTTACACAGTTTTGATAATTTGTGGGCTTTCTGTTGTATTAATAGGCCTTTGTGTACACTATGCAAATAACATATCATAAAATTACTGGTTTATAGTTGTCCAAATGCAATTTTTCAACATGATTTTGATAATTATTGACCTTCAGAGTCTAGAGACTTGTACTTCAGTGGTTTTATTGATTTTTAGCTTAAACCCTATCAATAGTTTGCCAAAGTAAACTTTTTAAAATAATCTTGAATATTTAATTAACAGCTTTATTGACAACATTGGTCCCAAAGGCAAAGTTGTTCAGAATGAGGAGATCTATCATATGATATGAAGATCTAGTGTTTTTGAGTGAATATATGAGCATTTTCAAACAATTTGAGGCCATTCACCATATAAATCTTGTGTTTTGAGACCTTTTCTACTGTTATAGCGCCACCTATGGTCCGATCTCCATGAAGCTTTGCATGCTTGTTAAGAGTCACCTGTTACATGATTTCACCAATTTTCATAAAGTTTTGAGTTTTCGTTTAGGTTTTATAGCTTTGGGGTATGTTTGGCCACACCCCTTTTCTTAATTACCCCTTTAACGGTAACCAAAGTACAAAATTCAACATTTTTTTGATAATTATTGATCTAGAGTGTCCACAGAATATTACTGCAGTGGTTTGGTTCCGATCGAACAAAAAACCTAGAACTAGTTCGCAAAAGTAGGTTTTTAACATATTTGTGAATAACAATTGAACGATTTGATTGACAGCAATGGCTCTTGAGGCGAAGTTGTGCATTATGAGGAGATCTATCATATGATGTTAAGATCTAGTGTTTGTTTGAATGTATGAACATGTCCTACAAATTGTGATCATTTTCTATTGAAAATGTGTTTTTTTTAGGCTTTTTCAACTGTTATTAGTGCCACCTATGGTCCAATCTCCATGAAACATTGCATGCTTGTTGAGAGTCACCTGGTACATGATTTCACCAATTTTCATAAAGTTTTGAGTTTTCGTTTAGGTTTTATAGGCTTTGGGGTATGTTTGGCCACACCCCTTTTCTTAATTACCCCTTTAACGCTAACCAAAGTACAAAATTCAACATTTTTTTGATAATTATTGATCTAGAGAGTCCACAGATTATTACTGCAGTGGTTTGGTTCTGATCGGACAAAAAACCTAGGACTAGTTCGCAAAAGTAGGTTTTTAACATATTTGTGAATAACAATTGAATGATTTGATTGACAGCAATGGTTCTTGAGGCGAAGTTGTGCATTATGAGGAGATCTATCATATGATATTAAGATCTATTGTTTGTTTGAATGTATGAACATGTCCTACAAATTGTGATCATTTTCTATTGAAAATGTGTATTTTTGAGGCTTTTTCAACTGTTATAGCGCCACCTATGGTCCGATCTCCATGAAACATTGCATGCTTGTTAAGAGTCACCTGGTACATGTTTTCACCAAGTTCATAAAGTTTTGAGTTTTCGTTTAGGTTTTATAAGCTTTGGGGTATGTTTGGCCACACCCCTTTCTTAATTACCCCTTTAACGCTAACCAAAGTGCAAAATTCAAAATTTTTTTGATAATTATTGATCTAGAGAGTCCACAGAATATTACTGCAGTGGTTTGGTTCCGATCGGACAAAAAACCTAGGACTAGTTTGCAAAAGTAGGTTTTTAACATATTTGTGAATAATTAATGAACGATTTGATTGACAGCAATGGTTCTTGAGGCAAAGTTGTGCATTATGAGGAGATCTATCAAATGATATGCATATTGTGTTGATATGTGAAAGACCACGTGATTACAGAGCCATAAAACTCGTTAGCGCCAACTAGTGGCCGATTTCTTTCAAAATTCTTACAGACCTTAAGGTTCATGAGTCGAATGTACCCAGCGAGTTTCGTTCCGGTCAACATCCGTTATCCATTTCAAATAGGTGCTTAAAATTGTTTGGACAATGGCGGACATGTTTTTTTGAGATATGCAAATGTCCTCATAAGTACTTGTGCCCCTTCAGACCAAGACACTGCATACCAATTTTCAAGTCGATCGAGCCAACGGTTGCCTAGTTATAGCCATTTATGTGTTTTTTCTATCTTATTGCGCCCCCAAGTGGCAGAGATGCGCAATTTTTTTTATTTGACCAAAGATCGAGTTCATACATATGTGTACCAAGTTTGGTGAAGATATCTCATTCCGTTCTAGAGTTATAGTCAAAATAACACTTGGCTAACGTTAGCATAGACGCTTTTTGGCGTACTGTTTCGCGTAAGAATCGAAATTTCAACTTTTTTTTGATAATTATTGATATTGAGTGTCCAGGGAATATTTCTGCAGTGGTTTGGTTCCGACTGGTTGAAAATCCTAGGACTAGTTCGCAAAACTAGGTTTCGGATATAGATCGATTTTGTGAGAAAACGGTGCGTCGTAGAGCAAAAAATGCAGCTGTGCACTTTTGTTCGGGCTAACCCAAGGATTGCAACGATGCCATGTTTTTGAGTCTAGGGCTAACGGTTTACGACCTGCGTCCAAAAATGTCAAAAATTTTAGTTTTTTGCGCTGTAGCGCCCCCGTTAGGCCGATTGGGCCGGTTTTTTGTATCTGAGTAGCGAGCAAGACTACTACCTTTTGACCAAGTTTCAGCTCTCTAGGCCTTACGGTTTGGGCTGCACGTTCAGTTTTAAGGCGGAAAAATAATAATAATAATAAAAATCTTAACAATTACAATAGGGTTTCAGCACTGCGTGCTTGAACCCCTAAAAATCCTAACAGATACAATAGGGTTTCAGCACTGCGTGCTTGAACCCCTAATTAAAGCTGCAAGCAGCATTTACGGGGTTCAAGCATTTAAGGCATCTGAGGTGGTCTGAGCCAACCTGGATGCATGGATGACAATTAAACACATCCAAAATGGAGAACAGGCTAACAGACAGACACACACACTGAAATTCAATGATTAAACTAATATATTAATACTCTATAAGCATTATACACACACACAAACACACACACATATACATGCACAAACATTTTGTTGCAGATATAGGTATTTGAAATAAGTGATAGGTGACAATGAACTTATTGCAAGTCTTCTCTTTTTAAGAGTTTAGATGTCATTTTCAGGTTAAACTGTAATCACAATGTGGCAAAATTTTAAAAACTGATACATCTGTATGAACAAAATGGAAAACATCAAATCAATT
Source organism: Carassius auratus (assembly GCF_003368295.1). Lineage (NCBI taxonomy): Eukaryota > Metazoa > Chordata > Actinopteri > Cypriniformes > Cyprinidae > Carassius > Carassius auratus. The sequence goes on along the minus strand of NC_039267.1, from coordinate 10,009,848 downwards.
AGATTTAGAATGTTATAGCAGTTAATTTATTAATGTTTAGCTTGAATTCATGAAAACAGAACTGTTTAACTTAACTCAATGAGCCCATTAGTGGTCTTCCGCTGCCATCTAGTGGTTATAAATTGCATTTACTCAAACAACAGTGTTTTAAACATAACTGTTATAGTGTTATTTTTTGCCCAATCTCTCTTAAATTTTGCATGCTTGTTAAGAATGAAATTATGCATTATTTTACACAGTTTTGATAATTTGTGGGCTTTCTGTTTGTATTAATAGGCCTTTGTGTACACTATGCAAATAACATATTATAAAATCAGTGGTTTATAGTTGTCCAAATGCAATTGTTAAACATGTTTTTGATAATTATTGACCTTCAGAGTCTACAGAATTGTACTTCAGTGGTTTTATTGATTTTTAGCTTAAAGCCTTGGAATACTTTGCCAAAGTAACTTTTAAAATAATCTTGAATATTTAATTAACAGATTTATTGACAACATTGGTCCCAGAGGCAAAGTTGTTCAGAATGAGGAGATCTATCATATGATATGAAGATCTAGTGTTTTTGAGTGAATATATGAGCATTTTCAAACAATTTGAGGCAATTAACCATATAAATCTTGTGTTTTGAGACCTTTTCTACTGTTATAGCGCCACCTATGGTCCGTTCTCCATGAAACTTTGCAGCCTTGTTAAGAGTCACCTTTTACATGATTTCACCTAGTTTCATAAAGTTTAGAGTTTTCGTTTAGGTTTTATAGACTTTGGGGTATGTTCGGCCACACCCCTTTTCTTAATTACCCCTTTAACGCTAACCAAAGTACAAAATTCAACATTTTTTTGATAATTATTGATCTAGACAGTCCACAGAATATTACTGCAGTGGTTTGGTTCCGATCGAACAAAAAACCTAGGACTAGTTCGCAAAAGTAGGTTTTTAACCTATTTGTGAATAACAATTGAATGATTTGATTGACAGCAATGGTTCTTGAGGCGAAGTTGTGCATTATGAGGAGACCTATCATATGATATTAAGATCTAGTGTTTGTTTGAATGTATGAACATGTCCTACAAATTGTGATCATTTTCTATTTGAAAATGTGTGTTTTTGAGGCTTTTTCAACTGTTATAGCGCCACCTATGGTCCGATCTCCATGAAACATTGCATGCTTGTTAAGAGTCACCTGGTACATGTTTTTACCTAGTTTCATAAAGTTTTGAGTTTTCGTTTAGGTTTTATAGGCTTTGGGGTATGTTCGGCCACACCCCTTTTCTTAATTACCCCTTTAACGCTAACCAAAGTACAAAATTCAACATTTTTTTAATAATTATTGATCTAGAGAGTCCACAGATTATTACTGCAGTGGTTTGGTTCCGATCGGACAAAAAACCTAGGACTAGTTCGCAAAAGTAGGTTTTTAACATATTTGTGAATAATTAATGAACAATTTGATTGACAGCAATGGTTCTTGAGGCAAAGTTGTGCATTATGAGGAGATCTATCAAATGATATGCATATTGTGTTGATATGTGAAACACCACGTGATTACAGAGCCATAAAACTCGTTAGCGCCAACTAGTGTCCGATTTCTTTCAAAATTCTTACAGACCTTAAGGTTCATGAGTCGAACGTACCCAGCGAGTTTCGTTCCGATCAACATCCGTTAACCCTTTCAAATAGGTGCTTAAATTTATTTGGCCAATGGCGGCCATGTTTTTTGAGCTATGCAAATGTCCTCATAGGTATTTGTGCCCCTTCAGACCAAGACACTGCATACCAATTTTCAAGTCGATCAAGCCAACGGTTGCCTAGTTATAGCCATTTATGTGTTTTTTTCTTTTTATAGCGCCCCCAAGTGGCAGAGGTGTGCAATTTTTTTTATTTGACCAAAGTTTTAGCTCATACAAATGTTCAGCGAGTTTGGTTAAGATATCTCATTTCATTCATGAGTTATAGCCTGTTGTGTAAAATTGGTCCTCGACTTTCGAACATTTTGGCATCCCATTACGACAGTGGGTCGAAATTTCTACTTTTTTTTGATAATTATTAATATTCACTGGACAGAGAACATTTCTGCAGTGGTTTGGTTCAGATTGGGCGAAAAACCTAGGACTAGTTCGCAAAAGTAGGTTTTGGACATACGTCAAATTTGCGAAAAAACGAGGCCTCCTAGACCCAAAATCAGAGTGACCGTTTTTAATTTCGCATGACCCAGGGATTCCAGAAATGTTAAATTTTTGGCTCTATCACAAGCGGTTTAGGAGCTATTAGCAAAAACGCATTTTTGATCGCTGTAGCGCCCCCCACTGGCCGATTGGGCCGGTTCTTTGTATCTGAGTAGCGAGCAAGACTACTACCTTTTGACCAAGTTTCAGCTCTCTAGGCCTTACGGTTTGGGCTGCCCGTTCAGTTTTAAGGCGGAAAAATAATAATAATAATAATAAAAATCCTAACAATTACAATAGGGTTTCAGCACTGCGTGCTTGAACCCCTAATTAAAGCTGCAAGCAGCGTTTACCGGGGTTCAAGCATTTAAGGCATCTGAGGTGGTCAGAGCCAACCTGGATGTTTGGATGACATTTAAACACATCCAAAATGGAGAACAGGTTAACAGACAGACACACACACTGAAAGTAAATGATTAGACTAATATATTTATTAGACTAGACTAATAACTCTTTTTCAGAGTTTAGATGTCATTTTCAGGTTAAACTGTAATCATAATGTGGCAAAATTGTAAAAACTGATACATCTGCATAAACAAAATGGAAAACATCAATTCAATGAGATTTAAAATGTTATAACAGTTAATTTATTAATGTTTTGGCAAGAATTCATGAAAACAGTACTGTTTAACTAGCTGAATGAGCCCATTAGTGGTCTTCCGCTGCCATCTAGTGGTTATAAATTGCATTTACTCAAACAACACTGTGTTTTAAAACATAACTGTTATAGTGTTGTAATTTTTTTTGCCCAATCTCTCTTAAATTTTGCATGCTTGTTTAGAATGAAATCATGCATTATTTTGCACAGTTTTGATAATTTGTGGGCTTTCTGTTTGTATTAATAGGCCTTTGTGTACACTATGCAAATAACATATTATAAAATTATTGGTTTATAGTTGCCCAAATGCAATTGTTCAACATTTTTTTGATAATTATTGACCTTCAGAGTCTAGAGAATTGTACTTCAGTGGTTTTATTGATTTTCATCTTAAACCGTATCACAAGTATGCCAAAGTAACTTTTTTAAATAATCTTGAATATTTAATTAACAGCTTTATTGACAACATTGGTCCCAGAGGCAAAGTTGTTCAGAATGAGGAGATTTATCATATGATATGAAGATCTAGTGTTTTTGAGTGAATATATGAACATTTTCAAACAATTTGAGGCCATTTACCATATAAATCTTGTGTTTTGAGACCTTTTCTACTGTTATAGCGCCACCTATGGTCTGATCTCCATGAAACTTTGCATGCTTGTTAAGAGTCATGTGTCACATGATTTCACCTAGTTTCATAAAGTTTTGAGTTTTCGTTTAGGTTTTATAGGCTTTGGGTAATGTTTGGCCACACCCCTTTTTCTAAATTACCCCTTTAGAGCTAACCAAAGGACAAAATTCTACATTTTTTTGATAATTATTGATCTAGAGAGTCCACAGAATATTACTGCAGTGGTTTGGTTCCGATCGGGCAAAAAACCTAGGACTAGTTCGTAAAAGTAGGTTTTTAACATATTTGTGAATAACAATTGAACGATTTGATTGACAGCAATGGTTCTTGAGGCAAAGTTGTGCATTATGAGGAGATCTATCAAATGATATGCATATTGTGTTGATATGTGAAACACCACGTGATTACAGAGCCATAAAACTCGTTAGCGCCAACTAGTGGCCGATTTCTTTCAAAATTCTTACAGTCCTTAAGGTTCATGAGTCGAACGTACCCAGCGAGTTTTGTTCCAATCAACATCCGTTAACCCTTTCAAATAGGTGCTTAAAATTCTTTTGCCAATGGCGGCCATGTTTTTTGAGATATGCAAATGTCCTCATAGGTACTTGTGCCCCTTCAGACCAAGACACTGCATACCAATTTTCAAGTCGATCGAGCCAACGGTTGCCTAGTTATAGCCATTTATGTGTTTTTTCTATCTTATTGCGCCCCCAAGTGGCAGAGATGCGCAATTTTTTTTGTTTGACCAAAGATTGAGCTCATACATATGTGTACCAAGTTTGGTGAAGATATCTCATTCCGTTCAAGAGTTATAGTCAAAATAACACTTGGCTAACGTTAGCATAGACGCTTTTTGGCGTACTGTTTCGCGTAAGAATCGAAATTTCAACTTTTTTTTGATAATTATTGATATTGAGTGTCCAGGGAATATTTCTGCAGTGGTTTGGTTCCGACTGGTTGAAAATCCTAGGACTAGTTCGCAAAACTAGGTTTCGGATATAGATCGATTTTGTGAGAAAACGGTGCGTCGTAGAGCAAAAAATGCAGCTGTGCACTTTTGTTCGGGCTAACCCAAGGATTGCAACGATGCCATGTTTTTGAGTCTACGGCTAACGGTTTACGATCTGCGGCCAAAAATGTCAAAAATTTTAGTTTTTTGCGCTGTAGCGCCCCCGTTAGGCCGATTGGGCCGGTTTTTTGTATCTGAGTAGCGAGCAAGACTACTACCTTTTGACCAAGTTTCAGCTCTCTAGGCCTTACGGTTTGGGCTGCACGTTCAGTTTTAAGGCGGAAAAATAATAATAATAATAAAAATCTTAACAATTACAATAGGGTTTCAGCACTGCGTGCTTGAACCCCTAATAAAAGCTTTAATGACTTGTGGTTTTCATGAAAATGAAACTTGAAGTTTTAACGTTTTTTTTCTTTTTTTTTTTACAGCTGCTATACTGTAAAATACAACTTTTATTATTATTATTACTATTGTTATTGAAAACTTATTTTTGTAGTTGCAATATTTCTTACTTTAATTTTTTTGTTTAGTAATATTAATAATCACCACAACAACAAATATCATTACCATTTTATTTTATAAATTATTATTTAATTTTGTAGCCCTGCAAACAAGCAGAGAAAACCTAGAGATTTAAATCGCTATTGCATTTTTTATCAGAGAAATCGTAATTAGATATTTTCGCAACATCATGTAACCCTAATATACTTATGTCGTTTCGAACCTGTATGATGTTGAATATTTTTGGTTCAGCTGTGCCATTTAAGTTCCTCATAGTGGGTACATAAATACTGCCTTTATTGTGAGAGATTGTGACATTTTGACTCTGCAACATCAGAATGTAACCTGGTGGAGAGCGAGGACCATGTGGAAGTGAACGGGGAAGTGTTTCACAAACCCTTTGTGGAGAAGCCCGTCTCCGCTGAGGACCACAATGTCTACATCTATTACCCAACCTCTGCTGGCGGCGGCAGCCAGCGTCTCTTCAGAAAGGTACAGTACTGATAACTTCTAATAACTTTACATTTGTTTGGCGTTGGAGCTCAAATCGTCCTTTCTGTAGATCGGCAGTCGGAGCAGCGTGTATTCTCCTGAAAGTACTGTTCGCAAGACTGGATCTTACATCTACGAGGAGTTCATGCCCACAGATGGCACTGATGTTAAGGTAAACCTGTATTTCATGTCAAGACTCTACTGTATGTGGTGGCTGGGTCGTTTATTTATTCCTGATGGATGTTGTAGGTTTACACAGTTGGACCTGATTACGCTCACGCCGAAGCCCGTAAGTCTCCTGCTCTGGATGGGAAAGTGGAGCGAGACAGTGAGGGGAAGGAGATCCGTTATCCTGTGATGCTCACTGCAATGGAGAAGCTTGTGGCCAGAAAAGTGTGTCTTGCATTTAAGGTGAGTCTCGCAAAAAAAACTAAGTTTTTTGACCGTAGCTTCAGGTTATGAATGATAATGGACGTTTTTTTTTTTTGTCTCATAATGTCTTTCCAAACCAGCAAACAGTCTGTGGTTTTGACCTCCTCCGAGCAAATGGTCACTCATTTGTTTGTGACGTTAATGGCTTCAGCTTTGTAAAGAACTCCATGAAGTACTATGATGATTGTGCCAAAGTCCTGGGGTAGGTGAGGCCGTGCTGCTGTCTTGTTGTCTGTGGTCCTAACCCTAACCCTAACCCTGAATCGAAAATCCCATTTTTACACAATTTTTACATATTACAACTACATAACTGCATACACTTTAATTTTTTTCCACCATATTTGTAAATAAATTTAAGATTTTAGGGTCTTTATACTGTAGATTTCATTAAATCTGTTACTTGCTGTTTCTTGGTAATTATTTGTGAAATTTACTTGGTATTTCAGTGTGTAAATTGCCACATTATTATTATTATTATTATTTTTTAATTATAATATCAAATAATTTAGCAATTTCTCTAAAATTCAACACATACACTAAAGTAACACTAAACATTTTTTTATTTGAATTCTCTTTGATCTAAACTTTGAATTGAAAACGCATCTTTACTGAAAAAATCGAATCTGTTACCAATCTAAACTGGTTTACTGGTCTTCCAGGCTGTTAAGGCTGATCGGTTGACTGGTTTTAGAGTGGTTTTGGGCACTTTTGTTTTTAGCTGACCAAGCTAAACCTACTAAATACTTGGCAGGCTTGGAGCTAAGACCAGCGTGAGCCAGTGAAGACCAGCAAAACAGCAAGTTTTTTTTATTTCTATAGCTCTTTATGCGATTCAGTTCATTTTAAATCAGCTTAGCAGTAGTAAACCAAAAAAATAATAGCATTAATGTTACAAAGTTCTTCATTTATGAAACCAATACAATTTCTGTTCTAAAGCTGCTTTTAAAAGACAATAGTGTCATTATCCAGTTCAGTTTAGTCAAGTTTTGAATCAGTTCAGTTCTTTAATCTGGTGAGTATTGCAAAGTTCATTAGTTATCAAGTGAACTCCGTTCAACTGCAAAGCAGCTCTGTAGAAGGCAATAGTGTCATTATTCAGCACAGATGTATTCGTTCCTGTTGTATAAGGTAATTTTCTAGATATTTTAGCTCATATTTGCTGTCTTTCCCACAGGAACATGGTGATGCGAGAGCTGGCTCCTCAGCTCCATATTCCCTGGTCAATCCCCATGGAAGCAGAGGACATCCCTATAGTCCCGACTACCTCAGGGACCATGTGGGTGTACCATTCTTGTCCTAAGGATATATTTCTGTCTCAAAGCTGTTTATTATGGATTATTAATATCCATGAGGTAGAATTAAATGCTTACTATGTGTGTTGTTGCTTTTGAACGTGTCGTCTCTTGTCTGTAGGATGGAGCTGCGTTGTGTTATTGCTGTAATTCGCCATGGTGACCGTACGCCCAAACAGAAGATGAAGATGGAGGTCAGGAACGCCCTGTAAGTGACACATTCTAACAGGCTGCTTTTAGACTACAGCTACATATTTTTATCACTTTTAATCTGAATGCTTATATTTTGTAATGTAAATTTAAATAATTAATTAAATGTTAACTGAATGAGGACACACTTCTGCATTTAAAATGGTTGTCACATCGTGGCAGGGTCAAAGTTGTCTATAATTGAAGTCTTTTATCTGCTGGTTAAGTCTGATTCCATTTCTCTCAGGTTTTTTGAGTTGTTTGAGAAGTACGGTGGCTATAAGTCTGGAAAACTCAAGCTGAAGAAACCAAAACAGCTCCAGGTTGGTCTGTTTTAAAGTACAAGTGATTTATTTTTATGACAAGTGCTGCTTGCTCTGTAGATGCAAGAACTAACATAATATTTCAGTTTCATAACAGGCTTGCCTCCAGCCTAGTGATTTACTTTGAATTTGTGCCACAGGGTCAAAGGTCAAAGAGAATTGAGCTGTCTTTTTTTAAAACCGATGTAGTGTTATGTCTGGAATGCTGCAGCCTTGAGACTCATCGGCGTGTTATGCAGCTGTTGGGTTTTGTGTGAAAATTAACCATGTGGACAGTTGGCTTAAGCTTTGACCTATTTGATCTTTTCTGTAATAATGTGCAGTTGTGATTTGTACATCATCATAAAAGTCTGAACAACACTTTATTTGATGTTTTACAGGAAGTGCTGGATATTGCTCGTCAGCTGTTGGCAGAACTGGTCCTGCATAATGATTGTGAGATTGAGGAGAAGAAATCCAAGCTAGAACAACTGAAGACGGTTCTGGAGATGTAAGTAAACTGTTCAAATGTTCAGTAGTTCCGAAACACTGAGGTTATGGAAAGATACTGTACACACACCATCATCTCATCTCAATAATTTCTAATACATGTTCTCTTTTCACATCTTCGGGCACAAGGTCTTGCTGAAAGTATAATAATTGTTCCAATTCCAAACATATGTTGTATTTTTGATTAGCTTCACTATAGATATTAGTAGGCCCTCACAGAATGTGCAAAAATGCTTAAATATTTTTTACACACAGTTTTATGAGTTTAGCCACAATGGAATAACTGGAACAATATTAATTATATGTTACTTTAAAAATAAAAAAAATAATATTATGTCCGCACTGATATCCTCATGGGCAGTGCACCGACATACAGCATCGTTGTACTACGGCCTCTCGAGTTCGAATCCCAGCTCAAGGACCTTTCCCGATCCCGCCCCCATCTCTCATCTCCACGGTGTCCTATCATAAACAAGACAAAAACTATTTTTTTTTTCATTTTTATTTTTTTAATAAAATACTAATTTTGTAAATTAATGATTTTTAAGTAAATTCAAATCTTAAAAAACATACAAGTAATGAGTTTGATGTACTTATGTATATTTCACTGTTAATGGTTGCTAAATACAGTAAATGCATTTAACTGTAACTAGATATGCACCAATATTTTAGTTTTCTCAGTGCAGAAGAGTTTATAATTAATTGTTTATTTTATGGGCAATACCTGATAAATTGCAAATATTAAAATTATGTCCTTTTTTTAAATTTAATTTGACTAAAAATAGAAGGTATTACAACATTATAATGTACAATATGAATAGATGTTCTTTTTGAGATTCTTTTTTTTAGGATTAATTTTATTTGTTCCAAGGTCAAAAAGTAAAAACAGTGGAAAATGAGCATGGATAATGAAATGTCCAATATAGACCGTTACCGATAAATGTAAAAAAAAAAAAACTTTAATATCGGCTGGTATTAATAAATATATTATACCGATATTTTGCATCTCCCTAGTTGTACCAGTTAAATTTAGGTTTTAAATGTAGAGTTTTAATGTCTTGAGTTTAAAATCAGTTCTTGGGAATCAGGGCAAGCCTAATCAGACTTGATTTTGTTGTTAACATGACACACACAGCAAAACTTACATTGCTATCATATCTTCTAGTCTTAAGCATCATGGATGCGTATTTCAGAAGAAACATGATATCTCAAGAACAGCTGAATGTATTTAACTGACTTTAGTGTGACCTTGACTCATTTGCTTCCTTAGATGTCCTCATATGGATGAGTTTCTAAACTTCATTCCTTTTGTCTCTCTTCTCCTCTTTCTGTGTCCCTCTTTGTGTCTTGGCCATTCTCTTCAAAGGGAATCCAGCCTGAATGATAATCAGTACGCACCCTCATATCCCCTGTCACTTTAGAAAGCAGGCAAAGTGGATCATAACCCTAATTAACCCAAGATCTTGTTCAAATTACTGACACTTTAATGAGGGCTCCAAAATTGACCATACCTTGGAGATGAATCCCTTTTGCAATTCTGTGTGGCATCTGCATGCCATTTTGTTTTCTAATCTCTCACGATCCCTCACGTCCTCCAGACCCCCTCACCGAGCTCAAATAAAGCACCTAATCAACACATTTATCGGTTGTTCGGGGTCATGGATTAACTAGGAAACAGGTGCTTGGGCAAGTGCTTTGCTTTGGGTTGATTAAACATAATGCAGCAGAGCAAATCCACTCCAGAGTCCGTTTCTGGCCAGTGAGATAAAGAACCACCTTTAGACCTGATTTAGGCCAAGTTGTATCAAATTAGAAATATTCGAAACTACGGACACACTGATATAACAAATCTGGCCAACATTAATGAGTCGATAATTATTTTGATATTATGGCTAATAACCGATAATTGACTAATATAAAAATTCAGTTTTGTAAAGAAAATAAAAAATAAATAAATATATATATTGTCGGTTATAAGCCATAATATTGTGTAATAAATTGTGGAGATAAATTGTAGAGACCAACTCTCCAGAATTTCCCTCTCTCCGCTGTATTATGTAACCTAAAAGCGTGCCAGATGCCAATATTTATTTAAAGTCTCTTGTGCTCAACAAGGTTGATTTATACTTTATCAAAAATACACTAAAATCAGTTATATTGTGAGAGATTATTACAATGTAAAATATCGGTTTTCTATTTAAATTATATTTAAAATGCTATTTATTCTTGTCATGCCAAATCAGAATTTTCATGTCTTTCATGTCTTTCTAATGACTTTACTGTCATTTTTGGGCAGTTTAATGCATCCTTTCCAAATTAAGGTATTCATTTCTTAAAAATTGTCTTGCTGACCCCAAACTTTTGAACATATTTTGAAAATATGCTTTATATAAAAGATTATTTAAAAACATTTTTCAGTAAATTATAGAGACCAACTCTCCAAAATTCCCCATTCTCTGCTGTATTGTGTAACTTAAAAACGTGACACTGTTGCAGATGACACGTTTTATTCCTCCCAAAGCTTGTCATTCCTGTAGAGACAGTCCTGGTATGGCACAGATTAACCCCTGCCAGCTTGGGAAGGTCACTCAGATAAATGTTTCCAGAAACATGGAGGCCACAGAGCACCTGCTAGTGGTTTGAGTGCAGTGCTATGTCTGATGTGTGCTTTTTGTGTTGTTCAGTGGGAGAATGCTCATTAAGAGGGGGTGGTATGATTATGTCCCCCACCCGTGTATTGTCTTTCAGGTATGGCCATTTCTCAGGGATCAACAGGAAGGTGCAGCTGACCTACCTCCCAAATGGGCAGCCCAAAGCATCCAGTGAAGAGGAAGGTATGTGTACAGTATGTATATATGTTGACTCAAAATAGCTGTTGCATCACTTTTGACCTCTCTGTGTCTATGGCAGACGCTCTGAAGGAGGGCCCATCTTTACTGCTGGTGCTGAAGTGGGGCGGTGAGCTGACGCCAGCGGGTAGAGTTCAGGCTGAGGAGCTTGGACGAGCCTTTCGTTGCATGTACCCTGGAGGACAAGGTATAGATCTACGCTTGCACCAGCCTGAAAGCTGTACTAATAAATGGATTAGAAATACAGTGACCCTAAAAAGTAGTTTGAAAATAATTTGGTGCATAACAGTAAGAAAGCTATGAAAGCCTGTTTCAGCCACTGAATAAAAAAAGGTTATTGCGACTTTTTATCTTGCAGTTCTGAGAAACGAAATCAGAATTGCAAGTTTATATCTTGCAGTTCTGATTTTTTTTCCTCAGAGTTGCATGATATAAACTCGCAGTTGTGAGAAATGAAGTCAGAGTTGCGAGATAAACTCACAATTCTGACTTTTCTATTTTTTTCATTTAATGACGCAATTGTGAGTTAAAGGGATAGTTCACCCCAAAATGAAAATTTGATGTTTACCTGCTTACCCCCAGGGCATCCAAGATGTAGGTGACTTTGTTTCTTCAGCAGAACACAAACCAAGATTTTTAGCTCAAATATATAAATATAAATAAATTTATATCTATATAAATACTGTTCAGTTTCTTGCCCAGACTGATAATTTTGTCTTAACACATCAGTGTATTGCCATGAGCCGTAGGGTTTAATTTGGTTTAGTTAGTTTTTTTATTTTTTTATTTTATTGTATGTTTTAGCTGTGATCATCCACTTAAATTATAAGACTGATAGACTGCAATGATTTGAGCTAAAAATCTTGGTTTGTGTTCTATGAAGAAACAAAGTCTTGGATGCCCTGGGGGTAAGCAGGTAAACATCAAATTTATGGGGGGAAGTCACGGTGTGTGTGTGTTCACTGCTGTGTGTGTGCACTTTGGATGGGATAAATGCAGAGCACTAATTCCGGGTATGGGTCACCATACTTGGCCACATGTCATGTCACTTTTTCACTTTTAAATTTTCATTTTTCACAAGTCAGGATTTTGAGATATAAACTCAGGATTGCGAGATACAGACTTGTATTCACAAAAAAGTTTTAAACTTGGTATTCTGACTTTATAACTCACAATTCTGAGTTTATATGACACAATTCTGGGAAAAAAGTCAGATTTGCGAGTATATATCTTGCAATTCTGACTATAACTCTAACTATAAAAATGCATTAAAATATCCTCTTATAGTCAGAATTGTCTGAGGTCTAAATAAAAAAATATGTATACTTAAAATTATACAAATAGTATAAAATATTGAAGATATATAAAATTTTACATTTTAAGAATTCCAACAAATCATGCTTGTTCTTCCTTTAATTTTTGCCTCAAGAAAGTTTCCATGAATCCAGCCTAAGCTGTTTACAGGAACAGTTGTTTTGCTCCCTTTGCATGAGATCTTGATGAATTGGATGCTTTGACAAGATATTGTGTCTGTTTTTAGGTAGTGGGGCAATGATGCAGTTTTTCAAAGCTCATAGCTTTGGGCAGGAAACCAGTTCCACCTGCTTGTTCAATGGGCTTGGCATACAAAAGCATGTAGAGGCAGGACTCGGGGAGGCGTGAATACTTATTCCTCAAGTAGCACCTTTAACTTTCTATACGCCAGCACAGAAACTTCTTAGTCATGCTGTGGATTCTTTTCCATCACTTCCCCCCAGACCTTTGAGTCCATATTTGTATGCTGCAACTACCGTAATTGAGTGTAACTCATTACATTTCGGAGTTCACAGACTTCCAAAGACCAAACCATTTTCTCTTATCAGACTGAGTCAGCAGCATATTGCAATGCTGGTTAATGTAGTGTTCTTTTACCCTGAATTGTTAACTAGACAGCTGCAGGTCCCTCGGCTGTGAGTCCCCTATTGACTGTGGTAAGAAGAGATTTTGGATTTGTGCGTGGTCTTGATATTGGGTTAATGCATCATCTGCCCCATTCTTCAATTTAATTGCTTAACATCCATCTCATTAAACTAATCCAAACTGGAGGACGCAACAAAAACATTCCATGCTTCGCTTTTGGCACGGTTTTGTGTGGAAGATGATATGGACGTTGGTCATGCTTTGACATACTGAAATAAAAGTAGTTATTTTTACTTTCGGTGTAGAGAGTTTGAAATTCTAGAGTTTATAATTTCTTTATTTGGAGATTTCTTTAAAAACTTTTATTACTACTACTTTATAAACTACTGTGCCATTATTTTCAGAATCTGTGACGTCAATTTTAAGACATGTCAGTCCAATATCTTGTCTAAACAGGTGGAATAAGACAATGTCATCCAGATTTTTGAACTTTTTTTTATGAAGGACTGCTAGTATTAACACCACGTAAGAAAAAAAAAATGCTTTTGGCATAAAAAAAGTCATTTATGGGATGCAAAAATCTAATTATTACATATAAGCATAATTATGACAGTCAAAATTGAGTTAAAAATCTTAAGACATTAAAAAGTAAACTTTGAGATTATGATTTAATATGTAATAATTACCATAGATTTTTCATCTCATAAATTTTAGTTTTTGTCTCAATTTCTGCTTTTTTCATAATTACAGTATGTTAAACGGGCTACATAAATGCTACAGGACATGTTCTTGCATTCAGAACCAGCTTCATGAAGCACATTGTACATCTCAAAATTGTAAAAAAACAAACAAACTTTCTTATAAATTTGCGTCGTAATGGCTAAATATCTCCATTTGACACTTGCTTACATGGACAAAAAGAACGGAGGGGGGTGCAGCCTGTGTGAATGGCAGTTTGTTTTAGGGACTCATCTGTTCACTCAAATGGCCATTCTGAAATCCTAAATCAGAGTTCTGTTTGCTACTCAGTAGTGCAATGCAACACTCATTTGATAAGCACCTAAACCCATATTGCCGGATGCTTTCAACAGTGTGGATGCATTGAAATGCATGGATAATTTTTTTTATTTTTGTGGAAATATATTCAGCCTGTTGGTTGTACAGCATGTTATGTAGGTTTATAAATGGTGGTTATGTAATGTAATGTGAATGTGTGTGTAAACTCATTCCTTCCTTTGGCTCCAGGATATGCACATGCATCTGGAGCTCTGTTCTTGTAATTGCCGTTATTTCAAAGACTGTTTCTCTGTGCTTTTGCAGGCGACTATGCCGGCTTCCCTGGTTGTGGCCTTCTCCGTTTACACAGCACTTACCGCCATGACCTCAAAATTTACGCATCAGATGAGGGTCGTGTTCAGATGACTGCAGCAGCTTTTGCAAAGGTTTGTTGGGTTTTGTAAAGGTTTGTTGGGTATGTTGGTATTATATAATGCTCTGTGATGGGATTGATATAAACCACAGCAGGTTAAGAGTGGCGCTCAGAATTTAGCTTTTTTATTTATTTGTTTTTTCTATTGTTTGTTTGATTTGCTTGTTTTTAAAATTTATTTTTAATTCTGTTTTTACAAAAAAAAAGCTATTATATGTAAATTATCTTTCTATTTGGTGGATCTTGCATTAAATTTTTTTATTCAAAATCATATTTATTATATCCGGTTTTAAATCCACCCCCCCCCCCCCCCAACTGATTATTTCACAAATTAATTTCCATTGAAATATTACTTGTGGCTGTATTCAGGGTCTGTTAGCACTGGAAGGAGAGCTGACTCCAATCCTCGTTCAGATGGTGAAGAGTGCCAACATGAACGGACTGCTGGACAGCGACAGCGACTCTCTCACTGACTGCCAGCAGAGAGTCAAAGCTCGATTACATGAGATCATGCAGAAGAACAAAGACTTCAGTGAGGAGGACTACAGCAAGGTTGAAGCGAATTAACTGCTTATTTATAAAAGGCTCATAATCTTAGTCTAACTAAACCTAGTCTTAAATTTGTCCTGTCTCTTTAAGTTGGCTCCAACAGGCAGCCCATCTCTGGTGAACTCTATGGGGGTGATCTTCAATCCAGTCAGTACTTGTGATCGAGTTCACACACTCATTAAAAGCCTTACTTGGCAGATCTGTAAAAGGCTGGAAGACCCCAAATCTGCAGGTTTGCCCTGGAAAAAAAAAAAAAAAAAAAAAAAATATATATATATATATACTACATGTATATTTTTATATATAAATTATAAATATCTATTTTTTAATTTTCACAGATCTACAGCTATACCACAGTGAGACTCTGGAGCTCATGCTGCAGCGCTGGTCCAAACTGGAGCGTGACTTCCGCATGAAAAACGGCCGCTATGACATCAGTAAGATCCCAGATATCTATGACTGTGTGAAATACGACACCCAACACAATTCTTCTCTGGGGCTTGAGGACACGCTGGAGCTTTTCCGTCTGTCCAGAGCACTTGCAGACATCATTATCCCACAGGTAGAGGAATCATTAAATGCGGCGAATAGTGTTCATGTGTTCTCGTTCACCTTGGTGTTAGCTGCATACACGCTCTCTTTCAGGAGTATGGAATCACTAAAGCAGAGAAGCTGGATATTGCCAGTGCCTACTGCCTGCCTCTGGTCAAGAAGATTCAGCTGGATCTTCAGAGAACCCATGAGGACGAGGCCGTCAACAAGCTGCATCCACTGTGAGTCTCTGTACTGGGGTACAGTGCCTGACTCTTTGACCGAGTGAAGTCTATACTGTACATCCTGTAAAGAGCTTTAAATTACTATTAGTACATTCCACTTCAGCATTCATACATGTTTTTTTTTTTGTGTGGTTATTTTACTCACAGCCCCTCGCACTTAACTTTTACCTTTATTTATGTATTTATTTATTGGCCATAGTTAATGCTTTGATGAAAAGCTTTGTCATTTCAGATTTATTAACTGATATCGATTTTACTTGCGCTAAAATGGTGAACAGTTTTTGTCAATAAAAATAACATTTTTGTTTTTTGTTGGCAGTAATATATATGTAAAAACATATTCACACTTCAGCAATCCAAACGTGACCATTTTGAAAGATATATAATTATTTATTTATTAATTGATTTATTTATTTTCAATATTGTTGTTATTGATATTAAGTTTTTTTTATAGTCATTGTTTTTTTTTGTTTGTTTGTTTTTTTATGAAAATGTTTTATCATGCCATATTTATTAAATAATTGTAAATGCAATCTGTTGAAATGTATTAAATGTAGTAAATGTTACTCCTGCACTAAAATAGAATAGCATTTTTGTCTGCATTTTTTTTTTTCAAATAATAGCAAATCACAATTTAGCAAACCAGGCCAAAAGTTTCTTCAAAGCAGATATTAATTTGTTTAATGTTTATTTTCAAAAGTTTTTTTCCATACAGATTTTTTAAATGAACATTTTTAACACTCATTTCTTTGTTGACAATACTATGTAAAATAGCAAAACAAAATTAACATAAAAAAATTCAAATAAAAATTATATTAATTATATATTGTATTATAACTAAATGACAAGTTCCCACTTCTCCTTCAAAACCATGCAGTATGTTCTTCAGCTACACTGTTGTAGAAGCTCTGCAGTCTCAGAACCTGTGAGTGATCAGGTTATGTATTTCATTCCTCCTGGTGGTTCAGGTACTCGCGGGGCGTGATGTCTCCGGGTCGACATGTTCGAACCCGGCTGTATTTCACCAGCGAGAGCCACGTCCACTCCCTGCTTAACATCTTTCGCTACGGAGGCCTGTTAGACGTGAGTCAACAAACATCAAACATGCACATGATGCCCCGCACCATGCTAAATGCAGGTTACTATTTTCTCTATCATATCTGTGTTTGTTTAGGAGCTAAAAGATGACCAGTGGAAGCAGGCTATGGACTACCTCAGCGCTGTAACCGAACTCAACTATATGACACAGATTGTTATTATGCTGTATGAGGACAATAACAAGGTACAAGATGTGGCATCAGCAATTTGTACTCAATTTCTATGCTTCGTTCATATGCTGATATCTGTGTCTGTAGGACCCCTCTTCAGAGGAACGTTTCCATGTGGAGTTGCACTTTAGCCCGGGAGTGAAGGGGTGCAAGGATGAGGAGAATGCACCGATGGGTTTTGGCTTCCGGCCTGCCTCCTCCGAGGTCTGTGTTTTACTTGCCCCATGGATTATACATATATACATGCTGGTCCACTTCCAACACTTCCATTTCACATGTAACAGAACCACGAGATGCAGACAGACCCAGGCAGTCTTGAAGACCTTTCTCAAGACGAGCCTGACAGAGCTGCACTGACTGAGCCAATCAGCATTCAGAGGAAGTCACCACTCATACGAGGCCGAAAGGCTGGATCTATGGAGGTACAGTACTGTATTATAGCCTCTTCTAATAGGCGGCTGCCATAATCCAAAAATGGACACAAACATTTACTTGAAATTCAATTAATTTAACTGCCAACTGTGTGGTGATAATAGTGCAAGGTTAATGGCACAAGAGAGTTTCGTGAGGACAATATAGTCTAATCCATAAGTGACATTTTGTGAAAGTAAACATGTGAAATTAAGGGTAACACTTTACCTAGAGCCATTATGTATAATGCATTATAAAAGTAGTTTTAAAACCTTGCATTGTAGAATCTCATGAATTATTGTAACCACGGTTAAAACATTATTACACTTATTAATTAATTGTTACATAATGCATTTCAAATTTCATTATAATAATTTACGACAAGATATTGTGTATTACAATGTACATTATGAATAATTATAACCCATTATACCCTTTAATAACCCTTTATGATGCATTCTACATTAAGGTTTAAGAAAAAGTGCTACCACCAAATTAAGATATTGCTAAAAATGTTTTGGATGATATTTTAATAGGTTATGTTAATGACCGTATAAAATGAATAAATAAAACAATTACAGTGCTATATTTATTTACAAAAATATTGATCATAAATCATACAGTAATATTTTCTCACATAGTACAACGATTTCAAATGTTTGCGCTCTGTAATATATATATTTTTAAATTAATACTTTTATTGAGCAAGAGTTCCTTGAACTGATCAAAAGTGACAGTAAAGACAATTATAATGTTACAAAAAATTCTGTTTTAAAGAAAAACAATTATTTTTGCCTTTTAACTTAAATAATCCTGAAAAAATGTATCATGGTTGCAACAAAAACATTAAGCAGCACAATTTTTTTTTTTCTTCAGCACCAGATCATTATATTATGATTTCTGAAGGATCGTGTTTGAATCTTTGAACAGTTGTTTACATTTAAAAATATATAAATAACATTTATATTCCTTCACAGGGGTCATCATACAGGGGTGTAATTTAAAAACTGAATAACAAGCGGAATTTATTTAGAAAGAAGGAATGTTGTGGTAAAATGATTAGCAATGCTGTTTTGTGTTGGTATAATTATATTTTTTCTGTTTTCCTCTCTTTGCAGGCTCTTTCAGAGAGTAACACTTCTTCTCGAGGGCTGCCGTATCGCATCTTCCCATCGACTTCTCGTCAGTCACCCAAGATCAAACCCAGCGGGCTAGGTGGGAGTTACATTTCACTTGTGTTGTTCTCATGCACCACATCTCTTCGGAAAAACCTCTTTAGTGACCAATCCCGGTTGACCATTAAACGCACTTGTTTCTGTTTAGCGCCAATGACAGTTCAAGGACCCTTCTCAAGTTCATTTAAATCATGTGCGTCGGAAATGCGTCCATGCTGCCAGTAGTGCTCTAAATATGGCTGCTGGCAGTGCCTTCTCTGCTATTCTTGTCTATACTATTTCTGTCTCCAAAGAACATTTACAGGGCGACAATGCGCAGTTTTTGTTAGGCCCGGCGTTGCATAATGATTAGAGATTGGGGCTAACGTTTGCACCTCACTAAACCTTTAAAGCATGATTTGCAGATCACTATTTTTTAACTAAGTGCATGTTGTATATAGCATGTCTTTCATTTGAGTGCTGGTTTTTTTATAGTACTACCCTCTGCTGGTTGCAGTTAGAGCCTTAAATTAAATTCGTTAAAGTTTCACCCTCCTGCACTGGCAATATATTTTTGTTCCCAACCAAAGACCAGCGGTTTAACTGGGTTTTCTATTAAAAAAAATTCTCTATAGGCCTGGAATTGAGCTTAAAGGAATAGTTCAGCCAAAAATGAATGTTAAAAATGGAAGACAAAATCTATTTTAAAATGCTTTTTCAAAGTTATCTGCATTTTTTTTTTTTTGGTTTATATGGTTCTGTAAAACTTTTATATAACTTTCAACAAACAGTTGAAGTACTTAATTTAAAACAATATTTTTTTACTTTTATTTTTCTAAATAATATATATTAAAGATTATGTTAAAGGGTTACTCCACCCCAAAATGAAAATTTGTCATCAATCACTTACCCCCATGTCACTCCAAACCCATAAAAGCTTTGCTCTTCTTCAGAACACAATTTAAGATATTTTGGATGAAAACTGGAAGGCTTTTGACTGTCCCATAGACCGCCAAGTAAATTACACTGTCAAGGTCCAGAAAAGTATGAAAGACGTCATCCATCTGCCATCAGTGGTTCAACCTTAACATTATAAAGCAACGACAATACTTTTTGTATGCAAAGAAAACAAAAATAATGAATAAAGTTGTTATTTTTGTTTTCTTTGCATACAAAAAGTATTTTCGTCGCTTCATAATGTTATGGTTGAACCACTGATGGCAGATGGACTATTCTGATGATGCTTTTCATACTGATTTTACTTGGCAGTCTATGGGACCGTCACAAGCCTCCCGGTTTTCATCCAAAATATGTTAAATTGTGTTCCGAAGACAAATTAAGCTTTTACAGGTTTGGAATGACATGGAGGTAAGTGATTAATCACAAAATTTACATTTTGGAATGGAGTATCCCTTTAAACTACATATTCTTTTCAAAAATGTCATATTTTTTTGACAGTTATAGTACCCTGGTATTTTTTACTTTATGCCCTAATATATATATATATATATATATATATATATATATAAACTTGACATTTTAATTCAGAAATGTTTTAGAACAGATCGTTTAATTTTTGACTTCTTCAGATGAGGAGCTGCATGTTCACTTGTGAAAACTAACCAATACTAACCCTCCCCCCTTCCCCTCCCCCCCTGCCCCCTGCCCCACCACGCTCTCCCTCCCCTCCCACACGCAGGCGCCCAGTGTGCGGGCCTCTTCAGTGCCTCCTTCCCCAACCTGAGAGACCTAGCGCGAGTTCCCCGCAAAAAGCCCTGCTCGCTCAGGAATCGGTCTTCTCAAACCGGTATGTCCCAAACACACACACACACACACAGGGTCATAATGTACCTGAAGATTCAAATGATCACAAACGTCCCAGCGAACATTTCTTCTGAATAATGTCTAGATATTCCCATTTTACATTATTCAGTGCAACAAATAATGTTGAGTAGCATTCAGTTTTCTTACTTCCATCCCAGTGGCTGTTTTCAACATTCTTGAAATTATAGTCTTGTTTTCATCCCAAAAAAGCCATTACAGACAGCAGGAGCTGTTCCTAAACTATTCGTGTCCAGCTGTTTATCAGTGTCTCTCATAGGAAAATAAGGTTTCCACAGTTACCAAATAATGCTATAACTAATCGTTTGTCACCTTTGCTAAGTGGCTTATTTGCATGCAGCATGTGCATGTAAACACATTTCATAATGTGCTAAATTGCACAAATTTGCAAGCTATTTTATGCAAAAGGGAAACAATTTAGTGTCCTACGACAATTCTGAAAATGTGTTTATGATTTATAATATCCATAGCAACACAAATGATTGCTTTTACCACAATCTCTGACTGATATTATGGTTATTTGCAAACCTTTATTAGAAATTGCACTCCAATTTCATACGTGCAAACAAATGCGTTCTCTCTGTCCCCATCAGGATTAAATACATTATTTGAAATTATTATTTGAAGTGAATTAGTTCTCATTGCTATTCTTGTTTATTTTATTTATTTGTATTATTATTAATTATACTAATCGAAATGAATGTTCACCCCTCTCTCTCTCTTAGCAGCATTAATAGTTTTGTCCACAGGGTGTTGCTGTGTCTCTGAGATATAGAGGATTACCTTGCGTAACACATTTGAAATAGCACCCAAAATACTGCCATGTCATGCTGCATCCACAGAGAATTCTGGGTAGTTTGTTGTGACATCTGTTGTTTTTTTGGTACTCTTATCTCCACATTGAAGGGCTGGTCCACTGTTACTTTTACCTGCTTATTATAGATGCTTTAACCAGGGACGGAAAGACTGCATGATGGTGGGAGGATTAAAACTGCTGGTGTTTTTGAGTAAAAGTGAAAGGTCACGAGGGCCGCAGTGACACGAGTAATGCTGAATGCTTCTTTTATCTCCTCAGAGCTGCTCTCTATGCCGGCAGTAAAGAGATTTTCTGTGTCGTATGCCAGGCATCCGACTAATGGTATGTTTGGAGTTCTTGATTGCGTGTTTTTTTGTTGACACTCTCCTGCATGCCCTCTGCTGCCTCTAGTCTTCGTAATTTAGCTCAGTTTGTGATTTTTGTTGAATTTATTTCATGAATCAGGGAGGCTTTTCTTCACCTTTTTCATTTAGATTCACAAGACACACCCATCTTAATTCATTTCTCCTTCTGATTGGCTAGATGCATGGGTTGTGTACCGAATATATCACTCTGGATATATTGCTGTTTGTGTGGAAAAATGTGTGAACACCTTTCATGTTGATCCACTTGATTCAGAAATGATTAACCCTTTCACCACCATTACTGCATTAATGATCACATGGCATATGCATTACTTTAAACAACGTCTTCATTGCAAAATAAATGAACTCTTAATATTAAATAATTAATAAATATAGAGACATTTATTTGAGGAGGAAAATCTTTATGATATTAAGACTTTTCAGAGAATATATTTGTATTTATTTATTACTAGAATTAAAAGCATAAAAAATGATTTCATCCATGGCAAGATTTTATTTTTCTATTTATTTTAATTTGATATACTACAATAAATAATAATAAAATATATACACTATATAGAAAAAAAACCCTATATATATATATAGACCATTTTAAAACTACTAATAATGGAAAAACACATCTAAAATATTTTGCTGAAATTTTTTTTTTTAAAGCATTTCTGCAGTTTTTATAGTTCCCTCATTGTAATATATTAAAGCACTTTTGCCAGTGGGGATAATGGATAGACTTCACACTTTGCATGATGGTCATATATGCTAATGGGGTGAGGGTTAACATCTGTTTTACCTGAATCATGATCTTGATTTAAATCAAATGTATGAAAATGATGTGCATTTTTATTTGAACAAACTTGTTCATGTATGCATGATCTTATTGATTGTTTCAATACATCTTAAGTAGAAGTTTCAAAGCTTCAATTCGAATTTACCAAGTTTGACTTTGTTTTTGGTCTTAAATTTTGTGAGACATTTAAGATGATAATTATAGTCACATTCACAAGTTTTCCTCATGAAGCAAGTCTGTTGCTGGGGGACTGAACCCTTATAAAATGATGCAGATGTTTAGCACAAGGCTTTGTCGAATGTGGGCGTCTCTGTAGGGATTTGAGCTCAGACGGGTTTTGAAGAGGTTGAAGTGTTTTTCTTCACACAGTACAGCCTAGGAAAGAGTTGAAATAATCTAACTCTGCTTATTTCATTTGACACTTTAACACAGCTTGAGGGAAACTCATTTTTGCCACGAGTCTAAAAACCCTTCAGACAGGCTAACCATGTGTTTCCTATCAACACGTGTCAGTCATTTTTCCAGCCTTTAAGCATATCTGTCAAGACCGAGGAAGATTTACGTGCTATCATTCAGCACGCAAAAAAAGGTTTTACATTGCGATCGTTTGTAGTAGAATTGCAGGCTCTAATACATGATCTGATTTAAAGTGAGAAAAATGTTGGGCTGACTCATTTAAGCTGCAGATTATGAGGAAAAAACATACTGTTTAGACCAAGTTAATCAAGTCATTAAAATCAAGTTAGTAAACCCAGAAAAAAGATGCATCCTGCTGTTTAAAAAAAAAAATAAAGTCATTGTTTTTGCAATTATTGACCTTAGTTATTTTATTTATTATTAATTATGACTTTTAAATACTTTTATATAATTATTATTAGTTTTTTTATTGACATCAGTAGTATTTTGCACTATTAATCTACATGATGTTATTAATTATTAATCAATGTTTGTTTAATTATTATAATTGATATTTAAATGAGCTGCTTTTTCAAGCTAAAAACATCTGTTTTAATTGCAGATTATTTATATTATTAATTTTCATTATTGTTATTTATTTGGGCTGCTTTTTCAGTCTGAAATGGATATACCTTAAGGTATATACATTAAGGTATATTGGTTAGATAATATTGTGTATTATGGACTATTGTATATATGCTCTTTAAATATTAGTTGCATGTCACAGAAGTGCATAAAAAATGCTTCAGTGCAAGATTATTGCTGCTTGTTACAGCTGACTTTGTTTGAATGACTCACTATGTTATGAAACTTCAGGAGTGTTTGCATGCACTATTCGAATGTTTCATTCAAATACAAATACCGCAGCATAATTTGAACGTGAGTTGATAATGCAAAGAGCTTTGCTCAATCTTTAGGCTCTGTTCGGAGAGTTAGCTTCTAACAGGGACTCTAATTGCACCCTAGTTGCCTCTGAAAATAGTTGTAGGTCCTGACAAAACCAAAAACATTAATTTCAGCTCATTAATTGTATGTTGCTGAGCCACTGGCAGAAACATCCCAGCAGGGGTTGAGGCAGTGGATCCTCATTGCTGTGTGCTGCAGTCCTCCTCCTCCTTCTCCATCTATGTCATCCCTTTGTTCCCCCTCAATCTGCAGTGTTTATTTCCCTCCCGATTCCCCGAAGCCTTGGCTTCCCTACGGCCCACACCATCCCTCCTCCATCTCTGCCACATCTCTGCTTACCTCATCCCTCTCCCTCCTGTCCTCCTACTCTCCTCCTCTTCCTCCTGTTACTCAGTATTTTCCTCCTGTTACTCCGTGGATTTGAATAATTCTGCTTATGAATCTGACTCAATAATTAACTGTAGTTAATAAACAAAACAAAAATGACACAGTTTATGATTTTATTAAATTGAAACGTTTTTATTCATAAAATTATCAAAAATGTGAAATAAATGGTACTTTCTTTCTATTCTCCATCTTCCCAAAATTCCTGTTTTTTTTAATGACTAGTTTCTTTCTTTCTGAAGAATTAATAATGCTTTACTCTCAAAATCACTCTACTCTTTACTTCTGTTTACTTGCCTTTCTTCTCCTCTACCTTCCCAGAATTGCTGTGCCTTTATTAAGTATCTTTATTAAGTTATTTGTTTTTCTTAAAAATAACAAATAAGAAATGAGTAGTACTAAAAACTGTCATTACTCTTTCCTTTCCATCTTTTCCTGTCTTCCCGTTATTGCTGTCCCTGGACATTTGTTATCCCTCTCTGTTGCTAACCATCACCTCTTGCATCCATCATTCTCTCTCCCCTCTGTAGCACTCTTAAATGAGCATCAGGTGGTAAAGCTGTTAGCTGGGCTCCACCACCTACACCGCTGCTCCTACCACCTCCGCCTGCTCCGTGCTGGCCAGAAACCCCCAGAATGCCTCTCTGGTCAGCACTCTTGTCACTTGCTCAGTCCTTCCCCTGCTTCATGTCTAATGACCTCATTTTTGATGTACACGTGCAAAGTGTGTGATGCATCAGCTTACGCCAAAGTGTTACAGTTATCTGCTCTGCTCTTTTATCTGACTTCTTGCTTTTCACCACTCATTTCGTTCTGCTATATAACATCTCATAACCTCTGATCCTCTTTTCTTATCGCATGCCTGTACATATGGCTTGGTGAATGTGAAGATTACTTGCTTATGTTGACGTCTACATAGAGTAAGTATAATACTCTTGCAGCTATTTACATGTTATTTAGAGTAACTTAATTGATGAAATGTTACCATTTTCCAGGACTGAAAGATGATCCACAAGAGGCCTGTAGTTACATTTATTTTACCACCATTATTGAGTGTTCTCATGCTTTGTGCCCTTATACCTTTTTTACCATGGTAAAATCAATTTAACGATCAAATCAATGAAGTGAATGTGAAGAATTCTGGATATAATAGAGTATATACAAATATTTTTGTAGCCCATGTAAGGAACAAGATTATGCATCAAACCTAGCTTGAGCCCATAAATCATTCAAAGATTCTATATTTTAATTGTGCTTTTACTGTGTGTGTTTATTGCATACCATATGGTGTGTACAAACTGCATGACTAGATTTGGTTACTAAACAAAGCAGCCTGGCACACTTGATTTCAGTAAAGTCAAATGAATAACATCATCCAAACTGTACATTGTTATTGCTCTTTTGAAACTCAAAATGATTTTTCATAAATCAAGATGGATTCGTTCAGATATTGAACTCACTAACTGAATGACCTGCTTGCAAAAGTTCTCAAGTTACACAAAGCGCACAGTGCAATCTGATTACCAACTATTGTAAAGAACTACAGTGCACCCAGCTTATGAGATAAAGAAAGAAAGCTTTTTTAACAATATGCAAATCTTTCATATATTATAAAGTGCTGAATTAAACTGCTTCTGTATAACTATGTTATTTTTTGTCATTATTAACTGGGAAAGTGTATCACTTCCATTTACAGATTTTCTCTATCATCATCAAGTTCCATTACCGCTAACCTCAACACATTAGCTAACAAAGACATAATTAAATACACTTTCAATGTACTGGGCTCATTAAAGTGCATTTCTCCAGCATTGCACTTGTTTTTTTTTTTTTTTTACAGTTTCTCTAATCTTTTTATTGGTTAGTTAAACATGTAAAGCTTCAAATTGGTTTATTAGTCTGCTGCAGCAGTCCGTCCAAATTCTCTCTGCATTAAACTGATGATAATGCCTTGCAAATGAGATGCAAAACACTTTGTTAGTGGACAGAAATTCTAGAACTTGTTCGATTTCACCATATTAATTCTTAATAGGGAACAGGGAACATTGCGATTCCAGTTGCATCTTTGAGGTTTTCTGGAACCATTGGCGAAATGCTGTTTGTTTGGCAATACAGTGCCTGTAGGCCACAAGAGGTTGGCTTCATACTACATACAAGAGCTCAAAGTGTGCTCATGGGATATCTGTAATGATGGCTGCCACTGAACGAGTTTGTGTTTTTGGACCATGTGTTGGTGCAGGGTTTGAAGGTTGCTCCTTGGTGCCCTCCATCTATCCACTGGAGACACTGCACAACTCGCTGTCCCTCAAGCAGGTGGACGAGTTCCTCACCACGTTGTGCAAAAACGGGAGCGAGACACAATTCAAGAGGCTCAAATGTAAGTGGATGAATACTTTGACATTCATTGTTACACTTGATTATCATGAAATCTGTTTTACATGAGGATGTTGATCACACTGGCATTAAAGTTAAAATGTATTTACACTGAACTGAAACCAAACATCGGTGTATAGCTGTAAACTGCTTAAATGACATTTAAAATAGCCCTTAGTGTTTAGATTCTTTATTGACATTAATGATCCAATGAAGAACCTTTAACATCCATAAAACCTTTCCATTCCACAAAAGGTTTTGAATAGTGGAAAAAGAGGTTCTTTAGATTTTGAAGATGTTCTTGACACTAAAAATGGTTTTAAACCAAGAGATTGTTTTGGAAACCAAGACTGTGAAAACACCCATTTGGAACCTTAATTTTTAGTGTATTTGAGTGTATGTTCTTTTCTTTTCTCTTTAGCCCTGTCTGCCATGTTTGAGTCACACTCCCAGCCATCCATAGATGTTGATAATCAGGAGACCCCAATGTCAACTCCAGTCCAGAACCAACCAGCTCCACAGTCTCTCTGGTGTGAGTATACTTCACTTTAACTTAATAGACACCCACTTTATTAGATGCACATTGCTCAGACCTTCTGTTGCCTACAGAACTGCCTCAATTCTCCATGGCATACATTCCAGTGAGATTTTCATGCATTTGCTCCAGATTTGTCGCCTGCAATCCCGAGTCTCCACTGTATCCCAAACATGCTCTCTTGGATTGGAATCTGGTGACTCTGGAGGCCATATGAGCAGATCATCTTTATCATATCTGGATGCCTAAATTCATTGAGTTGCTGCCATGAGATTAGCTGATTACATATTTGTATTAATGAACAGGACAAATGTTTGGCATGTTATTGTCATCTTATACCTGTCATAGTCTCTTTTTTCATTAAGGTTAAGGCCCTTTTGAGGGCAATTTAAATTGTCACTCTTACTGGACGAGACATGAAACCTCTTATTTGGTGCAAAATTTAGTCGTCAGGTTTATTCTAGTTTTTAGCTCTTCCATTTAGATGATTACTGTTGTCTTTTAATGCCGCAGTTTCCCCTGAGAGTTTAGTGATTTATGTGCAGTCTGTGGCTTTAGGGGCAGCTTTCAGTAAAAATCTAGGTTGCGTTAGTCACTGCGTTGTCTGCCTCTTTGTTAGCCATGTACTATAATATCGTTGTTTGTAAAAGTGGGGCTAGGTACATGCTGGAAGACAAAAGTATCTTTCAGATTAATAGTGTAATTGTTCTGTTTTTGGTTATGTAACATTAGTTCCATGAGGCTGTTTACGAAGGACAATAGAGCAGGATATCAGTTATATATATGTGGTCATGTGAAAAGATGATTTATGGAACCAATACTAAGAATCTGCCAAGAGGCTCTAGTTTAATTGACTTTATATTATGTTTTTTAAAATTAATTTTGAGTGCTGTGATTGATTACTGTGACACAAGCGGTACCAATTGGAATTGCTATTGGTTATTCAGATACTGAAGCCCCACCCCAAAATCACGCCATTGTTTGAGCCAAGGTTGTTGTGTTAGGTTACAGGATGATTATTGTAAATTAATATATAAAAGATTATATAATAATATATAAATGTTTCCAAGACTGAATGTTTGAATGTTTTCCAAGATTGATAATAATAAATGTTTCTTTAGCACAAAATGAGATCGGAATGATTTCTGAAAGATCATGTGACACTGAAAACTGCAGTACTGATGCTGAATATTCAGATTTGCCATCCCAATAATAATAATAATATTGTATATTTTAGCAATAGCCAAAAAACATTGTATGCATTATAATTTCCGATTTTTTTCTTTTATGCCAAAAATCATTAGGATAATAAATAAAGATCATGTTCCATGAAGATATTTAGCAAATTTCCTACCATAAATATAACAAAACTTAATTTTTGATTAGTAATATCCATGGCTTGGACAAATTTAAAGGCGATTTTCTCAGTATTTCGTTTTTTTTTTGTTTTGTTTCACCCTCAGATTCCAGATTTTCAAATAGTTTTATCTTGGCCAAATATTGTCCAAACCTAATAGACCATACATCAATGGAAAGTTTATTTTTTTCAGCTTTCAGGTGGTGTATAAATCGACACTTAAGACTGGTTTTGTGCTCCAGGGTCACATATAAGCAAAATCTTACTGATTCTAAACTTTTGATCTTTTTGTTTTCAACTCAAATAAGATAACATGTCATTTAAAGTACATTTGATTAAATTAATGATTATGACATTATTACATTTAAAGGATTTTTTGGTCAAAGCAACAACTACAAATGGAAAAAAATAAATAAACAATGTGAAAGACAAGGATCTTTAACTGTGTGTGTGTTTGTGTGCAGACACCAGCAGCCCTCCCAGTACCGTATCCAGTTCTGGGCCCTCGTCTCCATCTGTGCCCGATCCCTCATCCAACTTCAGATTCAACAGCGAGTAGAAACATCTTTTACTCTTAGATCAGTTTCACAGTGTCTGTTTGAAAAGTTAGAGGTTAAGATTGATATGGTCCATGTTATCTACTTGGAAGCTGCTAATATTGTACTATCTGGACTTCTACCTGAACAATGCAGAGCCTCTTTGTCTGAGATTCAGCTGATAGTTTGATCTGTCAGCAAATACAGCTCTGAAACCAGTAATTATCTCTTCCGCTGTACTTCTGAGCTCCGGTGGAGTTGGATAGTAATTATGATCCCAGATTCAGCAGCAGAGAGACAGAGACATTACAGACAATAGTAATTGTGTGTGCATCTTTTTCCCCCACCCTACAAATGCAACTCAAATAAATACTCAAAGAAGCATACAAGTCCAAAAAATATATATTTAATCATTCAGATCCAATCGTGTTATTTTAATTGTACCACTATTTTTTTCAGTTTGTGTATATTATAATTATTTTATGATTTTCTTTTTTGATCATGTGATTTCTTTTTAGATCTACCAAAAAATTGCTGTATTTTTATTATGTGAATTGCAAAGGTATTGTTTGAGAATGATTCAAGGGATAGTTCACCCAAAAATGAATATTCTGTCATCGTTTACTCACCCGTCATGTCATTCAGAACCTGTATGAATTTATTTCTTCTGTTAAATATAAAAGAAGATATTCTAAAGAAAGTTGTAAATCAAAAAGATGGTGGCACCCAATGACTTACATAATATTTTTTTTTTTTCCAAACCATGGAAGTGAATGGCTACCGTCAAATGTTTGGGTTACCCACATTCTTCAAAATCTCTTCTTTTGTGCTCAACAGAAGAAACTCAAACAGGTTTAGAGCAACCTGAAAAAATGAGTAAATGACAGAATTTTAATTTTGAGCAGGACCCGTCCCATAAAATGAGCTGCAATAGACTTTTCAAGAGTGTTCAGCTGTTTGTAATCTGCTGTAGTGTTTACTCTGTAAAGTTGAAAGTATATTTAATTTTAGAGACTTGTATTACTTAAATAAATGGCTTTAAATGTGTCTTTGTGATTTATAATTTTTTTTCACGAATGAAAGGCCTACACTGAATCGCTGTAATTTATACCTGCCGTGATTTGCTGTTCTCTCCGACCTAATTGAGGTTTTAAAATTCAGTCTGTGGTGCCAGAGTCTGAAAGAGTGTGGTGCCAAACAATGATGACTCACACTTTGCCCTCAGCTGTGCTGCTGTGTTGCTATAGTGACGGATTCTCATCCACTTATTGACTTCAGCTGAATGAGTGCGTGTATGTGTATGTGTGTGTGTGTGCTGGTATATATGGTTCATGAGGACACAAATGTGTATAATGACATGGGTACTACAACGTAAACATGGTTTATGAGGACACTTCCTTTGTCCCCGTAGAACAACATTTTTTAAATTGCCAGTAGTTTTCTGTAAGAATTTTTAAGAAAATATGTTTGTACAGTATAAAACCATTACGCCCAAGGAAAGTCCCCATAAACCACAAATGCACGTCTCTCTTCCTCTCTCTCTCTCTCTCTCTCTCTCTGTGTGTGTGTGTGTGTGTGTGTGTGAAGACAACGAGTCATCGCAGGCAACTGGCGAGCTGAAGATGAAGTCATAGCACACCGTTAGCTCATTTTCATTCACATGAGGACAAATATGCCTAACGTCCAGCGGATATTGTCCCACAGGGACCTGATGGAGTGGAATAGTGAAATATAAATACAGAGTCGGGCCTTTGAAGTGAATGATATTGTGCATATTCGCTTAGCCTAGTTTGAATTGCATAGTAGCTGCATAATTCACAATATCACAATTTATGCGCCATATAAATTCTGACAGCTTACCGAGACAATTAATCAATTTGAAAAGACAATCTCATGAATTGCTCCCACCTCTCTGTCCTAAAATATCACCTGCTTGAAATAAAAGACATCGTCATAGCAACAAGAAGGCCAGTTCCCCGCGACGGTGAGCTGGCGAATTAAGAAGTGTGTCACCGGCCGGTGCTCAGAGACTTTTATAAGAGGCTAACAACCGCTTTAGCTCCTGCCAGAGGATTTTGGAAGAGGTGTGGGTTGCTGTGGCCTGGACGCTCAGTTAGTGTGAGGTAAAGTCATTGAGAGGAAACCGTTCAAACGACTGTTCTTGGTTCAAACCTCTATCGACCGTAACAACATAGATTTCAGATGTTTAAAGAAATACATATTTATATTAATTTCAGAGCGTTTAATGTTACATTACAGTTATATTAATACTGAATCCTCTACTAATAATCAGTCAGCTTAAGTAATTTTCAATATAATCGTCAATAACTGAGACGAGTGCTCGGTACGATACAAAAGTAGCGCCCGAAATTTAATTGAATGAGCATTTACTTTTTAAACAACAACTTCTAAACCTACCACCTTATTTTATATATATATATATATAAAAATAACAGCGGAATGCATGATAAAAATCCCTATGGAAAAAAATACTTGTGGAACCAACAGTGCAACTAGTTTAACTGGAAAATAAAATGAAATGAAATCAAGACATCCACACAGAAAGAGTTTTCCAAATGTTTTATTTTTTATTTTTTATTGATGATGGGTTCCCTTTACAGTAAATCAGCAGAAATCTACTTTTGCACTGAGCTTTTAAAGACAGAATGTTGAATATTGCACTAAAGAATAAGAGAACTAAGATTCAGACAGCGCCAAAGAACGAGGAAATATCACAGCATCTTCTTGACAACATCTTAGGGCAAACAGAAGCCAAGCCCAATAATATATGCATATTTCAGTACCATAAAGACAGTTAGCTTCAAATATATCTTCTTAAAATAGTTTTAATTCTGATTATTAAACGATTACATTCAGGAGTATAACTAATAAGGTCACATGCAAAGATGGATACGTATACATATGGCCAAATGAATACATCACGATGATACATTTGATGTAGAATGAAACTGAACTAATAGAGATTCGTAGAGGTACTTTAAGCAGTCTTTTTTATCTTTAGGAAATTAGAAGTACAATGACCATAGAACTTTCTTAAAAGAAAGCATTTCTCACAGATGACCGCATCAGCTATTTTGATTTATGTACAGGTTACGCCATTTGTTTTGATTTCCATTTTGCCTTTTTTAAGTGTAAAGAAGGAAACCTCACGTCTGTAGTGTTATCCATTATCAGTATGTTAGTTGTGAAACAGCCGTCTGCAAACCAAAGTTTTTGAATCTTATTTTCAAGAGAGTTATGTATCTGTACTAAAATCAGCAACAGCTGAACATGTAATATTTTGTCATGAGTCACTGACGATTCTAACCAGTTCTTTCTGTGACCCATTTTCTGAGGTTCACTGTTCCCATGTGCATATTTTGCTAGTTCTTTGTTCAAGCAGCATCCAGCAAAGCAACTTTTACATTCAAAAATATTATTTCAAGTTAGTGCATTCATCTTTAACAGAAGAATCACAGCTAATTAACAAGAACATACAGTACTTGTTACTAAGGCCAGGTATTTGAAATAAAACACTCATATTTTCAAATATGAAAATATATCCATACCATACAAGGTACAGTACAGATTCAGCCCATTTTAACAATCCCTCTAGCAAAAAAATAAATGAATTTGGTCTTAGTGTGGGTTTGCGTACACCGGTGGAATTGGGTGTGATTTTGCGAATAATTCTGTATCTAACCAATAAACTAGTGTAATCCTCAAGGCTTTCTGAGGCCCTACAGCTGAGTTCTTAGGCTTTGACCACCATTACTAACCTGTGTGTGCGTTCTCAGCAAGTAAAAGTACACAAAGACCCTGTCACTTTGACCATCTCAAAGACAACTTCTCTGAGTGAACTTAAATCTAGATTAAAATAACACAAAATTAAGTCTACAGCAATGCTTAATACTGACTTTTACATTAAAAAACAAGACAAAAACTTAAAGCAGGCTAAAAACTATCCACTCCCTGTGAATATACTGGATTAGGGTTAGGGGTGCAGTGTTTCAGAGCTTGTTTTCTAACAGGATGGATGATGGCACTACTGCCTTTGAAAGCAAAGGTTCTTTCCAGGACAAAACAAATGTGCATTTACCAATGAGGTCTTGATGTTTTGCTATCGAAGAAACTGTTCACAATGTAACTGAAAATGTAGAGCCACTGTTACATCGAGCAAATGACAGATTGCTAATTAGTTTTCTTGCCTCCAGTGCAAACAGAAACACTAATTGTTAGATTGTTTTGTAAATTATATAACTTCAGGTTAGGCTGAATTTTTATTCTTTGTAAAGATATAAGCAATAAAAATGCCAAAATTCAAAAGAAAAGTCAAAATTGTATCTTAAACTGTCCCTGTTCTAGTACTTTAACCCCTGGTTTCACAGACAAGGCTTAAGCCTAGACCTAGACTAAAATGTTTGTAAAAAAAATAATTAAATGTCCTAATTAAAGTATGGCCTAATCCTGGTTTAGGCTAAGCTCCTGTCTATTAAACTGGGCCTACGAGTATTTGTTCTCTATAACAGACCACCATACAATTTAATTTAGATAATAACTAGCTAAATTAGTTCTTGTCCACATTGCCAGACCAAAACACAAATGTTGATCAGTCATTTTAATTGAAATTTGTATATTTGTTTTTCAAATAAATTAAGTTGTTACACAATTATTTACATGAGGATGCCTGCCTGCCTACCAAACTGACTTAATTTAAAAAAAAAAAGTGCAATTGTACTAGGTGCAACAAAGTAGTTATTATAAATGCCTGCTGTTTGATAATACTCACACTTCCCAGTCAATTGAAACTTTTATAGCTTTTCGAATTTTAGTTAATCCAAAATAAATGCATGTGCATGTATAAGTATGTAATAACTAAGGATTTTCTTTGTTAAACAACACACAAAAGGCACGAGGGTAACCCTCACTGTCTGCTCTCACAGCAACCGTGAAAACAAATATTCACTCTTGTTGATTAGTCTCTCTAGAACAAATGTCTCTACTGCTACATTTTGATACATAGTGTAATTTCCACCAGTTTCCTTTCAATCAAGTTAAACCTAAAGTGCTTGAGAAGCCAGAGAATCTCAGCTTGGAGAAGAAAAAAAAAATAGGTCAAGTATGTCAACAACACACAAACAAAACATTCAACTTGTCACAAGTCTGAATCCTTTACACCAAAATATTGAACAGATTATTTGAAGCGATACTGTTGTTGGTCTTTACATTTTTGTAATATTTTCACTCAATCGACAGAACATCATGTAATTGGCAACTCTAATGGTGGTCTACTCAATTAATGGGCAGATGGTATTCAAGCTGCTCGTTATTAGTATGCTTTTGAAGAGATCTGGACCCCAACAGATCCCCAAAGCATATCACTAGATTAATATACTAACAACATTTAGTCCAAGCTAGAGCAGCATGCTTTAATACAGCACTTGCAATACTGAAAAGACACAAAACTCTTATTCTTTCTATAACCTTTAACCTTCTATATCCTGAGCCACACGATCATGTTAGAGTCTAGTCACCCAAAATCTGTCATATCAGTGGGTTAGTAGTTTGTAAAGATACCATCTACTTTGCTTTACTTTTAAAATCATGTACATATACATGTACAGTCTTCACTACTATTATATTATTGAGTGCTAGACTGATTAGATGTTTGAATAGAAAAAGATCCATCTTTGTCACCTAAGGGACACAAATCTTGGATTATGTTTGATATCGTAAATTGTCATTTGAAAGAATTGAGATTTGACAGTTTCTCATTGGATTAGCAATTTAGAGTACAGTTATTTCTTTCTTCACTCATCTGCTGGTATGTGATCACATGGGGAGACTTGTCTAGCCTCATTGTAAACGTAGCTCACAAGACAGCTACTCTGAACTTTTTTTGAGTCTGTTCTCAGAGGTTGTTTGCTCTAAGGCCTTCTGACCTTATGTTAAAAGTATGTTCTCCCAGGCAACTGTGTCTATAGGTGGTATGTCTGCTAAAATTGATGATAAAGGATGTGAAACATTAATCAGATGATGTATTAACCAATTCTCAGAGGGCATTTTTTGTGCTTTGAATTCAAATTCCAGGCAGGATAAAATCTTGGTCTCTAAGTTATGTTGAAGAATATGAGAAAACAACATTTTCAATGCAACATTAGCCTACTTAACATTATATAATTATTTCATAGCAGCTAGCTAGTGAACATTCAGTTTTCTGCCAAAGCATTGCAAATGCAAACAAAAATGTACAATAGATTCAGGACCAAAGCTTATAATAAAGTCCTTTGACAGCACTAGGATTTTGTTGAATTTTTAAGGATTAGAATACAAACTGTAAATGGCAGCGGATGGAATGCTGTGGGTGGAGTAACTCATCTAAACCTAAAAGATTAGAAATGAATGAGGAATGAATGGAAAGCTCTAAATAGAAAACCAATTCAAAATTCTATTTTGCAGGCTGGGAAAGATTCATCCTGCATAACCACTGTGCTGCTGCTGGCCAAGACCATTATATTCAGGTCCTGCTGTTTCTCATGGGTCTGCTGATACCAGTCCCGGGTTACCTCTGTGTCATGTGTAGGGATTAAAGTGACCTAGATGAGAAGAAGATGGTCAGATTAACTATGAATTGCAGTTTTTGCTTTCAAGCAAGACCTTAGGTTAGGGGTTTTAAATCCTTACATTAAACATGTTTAATTAATATCTCTTTTTTTTCCCCCTTTTTTTTTTGCCATACTTGACACCAGTTTGAAAGTCCCCGTTTTAGGGGATTACTACATCAATCATAAAAACATACTCATCCATATATTTCATTTAAGTGTAATGTCAAATCATACCTGTAGATTAGTGCCCCATTGTGCTTTCCCTTCTAGGAGTGCATCTAGTACGGCACGGCTGGGTTCACCACTGCCTGGGTCATTTCCACTGACGACATAGTATGCTGCTCGCACTCGCTTGAAGAATTCTTGATCAACATTTTTAGCACTGCAGTGGTTGGGAACGTAAGCTAGATCGACATAGATGGGTGGTCCAGGTGGATTCCCAGCAATGGATTTCAGGTTGGAGCCTAAAAGAATATACCACTGGTTATTTGCACGTGTGGTTTAATGAAGAACTATAGCTGTACAGTTGAGATATTTGTCTGGTTTTTACTGATATTTATGATTGATTGCCATTGAATGGACAACATTAAAATTCTGTACTCGTTTTTCGAAATAAATTTAAAACAATAATTAAAGCTGCGGTAGGGAACTTTTGACGCTCTAGCGGTTAATAAACAGAACTGCTTGCATCTTGCGGAAGAACATCGTAGCCGGAACTACTTTTCTCTGTTTATGTCTGTGAAGAATCACAAAGGTACTGGGTTACTCCGATGCGGTACCCCCGAAGCAATCTAAAATAGTCCGAATATAAACACTTATTATAGGTGCACCCTAGTGATGCAGGACAAGCTAAAAACACGGTTTGGAAAATGGATTCATGGTGTACTCGCTTATTATATAAATTATTCTACATTTTGAACACAAACAAAGTTATGGGCCGCAGCTCTGATTGGTTGATTTCTTACCGGGAGCGGTCTGTAACTGCAAATGGCAATAGGACCCCTGGGAGGAGCCAGAGGAGCTTGATTTTTTCACAGATTATCTGTCTCATATTCTACTGTCAGGACATAATGACAGGTTTAACAAATATGTAAAAATATATATTTACAAAAGTTACCTACTGCAGCTTTAAAAAGCACTAAAACTAAAAGTTATTTTAAATGCTACAAGTGAATTTAGGTATCACAATATTATAATTTACAGTATGAAAATGAATGAAAATTTGAGCAAAGATTACTTTTTAAAGCATTAAATATAGTTTTCGAAAAATTAATTTGAGTATTACATGACCGTGGAGATAATCTAAATGTAGATATCCACCTTTTTCTTCAGTGTGGAAGTAAGCCTATAGGCAAGACTTTTGGTTCATTATCCGCTATAAGGAAATAACGAGAAGAATAACAACATGCAGTAAACGGTAAACTATTTGCTCTACAAACCAGTGTGTTTATAATTAAAATAATACATTCAAATAATATGGTAAGACACCAATTTTCAATATCAAGCAGCAAAATGAACTGTTCTGTTTAGCTAAAAAATAGCTGGATGCGGCTGAAACCAGAAGCCAGACCCATAGAATTTATGCCCATTTTACGGGAAGAAAAAGGTGGGTAGGTTAATTAACATGCACAGTTAAATATTCAATATTAACTGATACATTTTTAATATCTCTAACATTACTCAATAACTGATATGGTACTAATGTGTTATGCATGTTTTTACCTGCATTACTCTTAACGCCATTAACCAGTCCTCTTCCTGGGTTGTAGATGTCTCCTCTGGATCCCTGCGTCTCAGACATTTTAGACAGACGAAAAGTCTTCTCCGAATCTTTTCTTTTAAGATCATGAGGTGAGGAGTCTTTGGATGTCTGCTTCACAGGGGTACTAGATCTCCTGCTTTTTGTTTCTCCTTTACGTGCCGGCGATGCAGACTTTCCTAGCGTCTTCCTCAAGCCTCTATTTGTTTTTAGGTCTTTCTTCACTGGTCGTTCAGTGTGGGTCTGGCCATTAAGAAGGGCCTCTGGGTCCACCATGCACACATCAGGGTGCGGAGGGTGAGGAAGAGTGTCTTTCATTGGAATGGGCGGGGGATCGTGACTCCTCGGGGAGGACGAATGATGACTTCCTCCACTGCCGCCAGCTGCAGACATTTTGTCCACTGGTAGATGTTCTGCATCTTCATCAGAATCAAGGTTCCCTTCTGCTGTAATTGAAGGACATTCCTCAGTCTCTGGAGGAACATCTGAGTCAGACTGAGATGGTAGTGACTCGCTCAAAGATGTAGGAGGAGTTTCCTCCCCTGCTAGCATAATGCCTTGCCCAGTAGATGTACCACTCAGTATGCAGTGAGATCCCTCCTTACCATCTTCATGGTGACTGTGGGGATGATGATGATGTTGCTTATGAGATCTCCTTTTGACAGAATGCTGCTCACGCTCATCACCATCATCATCCCTTGAATGATCACTTCTAGCATCTTCCTCTTCATCCTCACTCGATAGTTCCTGTGGGCTTGGATTAATGAAGGATGGAGAGACATCTCCTTTACGGTGTTTAAAGAGCGAAGGTGAATGCGAGGACGTGGCCTCCATACCAAGATCAGAAGGTCGAGTGAATTCCTCCTCTGACTTCTTGGAGACCTCAGGATAACAAGCCTGTGCTCCTGATAGTGGAGTTGGTGGATGTTCTTTTGAATCATCCTTTATTTCCTTTTCTTCACCCCCCTTTTCCTCCTTTATACTCTCATGAACCTCTTTTTCATTCTCATCCTTATTTTCATGCTGCATTGTGGACCCAAAGGTACTACTATGCTGGCTGGACTCAACTGTATCTGTTTTTTTGCTGTCTTCTTCCATCATCTTTTCTTCTGTTTGCTCTTTCTTCTCTTCCATTTTTTCTTTAGATTCCTTTTCTACAATTGTTTCAGTTTGTTCTACCTCTTTTTTTACTTTCG
Source organism: Carassius auratus (assembly GCF_003368295.1). Taxonomy (NCBI): domain Eukaryota; kingdom Metazoa; phylum Chordata; class Actinopteri; order Cypriniformes; family Cyprinidae; genus Carassius; species Carassius auratus. Next base: position 9,971,416 of record NC_039267.1, on the reverse strand, counting down.
ACTGCTCCATTTTCCCTTCACAATCGATCTGCTGCTCTGACTTCTTGCCATCACCTAGACTCTCTCCCATCATTTCTGACTTCACCTCAACCATCTTTTCAGCTTTTATCTGTTCTTCCTCCATTGCTATATGGTTTACTCCTCCTTTCTCATCTGTCTCACGTTCCTCTTCATATTCCATTTTGCTCACTTTTGCTTCTTTCATTTCAACCCCCTCCTGTACTTTTTCAGGCAAGTCTTTAATTTTCTCAGTTTTCTCTGCCCCTTCTTGTTTCATACTTTGTTCACTTTGTGTGTTGGTAGTGAGAGGCCCACATGTTGTATCTGCCCCCTTCTGAGAACTTTTAATTTCTGTTGTTCCATCTTTGGTTTGCAGATCAAATGAACATAATATTGTGGTTGAGGGTTTTACATCAGAAAGTTGTTCTGGTAAAGATGCTGTGCTTAAATTTTCAGTAGCTGAAGATCTTTCACATTCAATTCTACATGGTAAGGTTCCTTCCTCAAAACTGCTTTTGTTATCCTCAGGCTCATCATCAGAGGATTTTTCCTGCAACTGTTTGTCTGTAGAGTCAGCCTTCTCCAAAGGTGCAATTTTAAACTCAAGAGATGTCGCAGATGCCACCTCAGTTGGGTGAGTTGCATGCTCAGAAGTTGGTGATTCTGGTGATTTTGAGGAATGTGGCTCTGCTACATGTTTAAAAAGAGTGACATGATCCGTGTCAGATTTAATGCTTGACATATCCTCCTCTGACTTTTCCTCTGCTGATGATGTTTGATCTTGAAGTAATGATTTGGATTCCTCCAAGGGACTGAGAGGAGAAAACCTGGCAAGACTAGATATTGATTCAGCTGTAATTGTAGCAGGTGTCATTCGGTCTGTGATTTCCATGTATTCATCTTTTTTTAAACATGGTAAATCCATAGTGGGTGACTCCTCCTCTTTTAGCGATGAGTACTCATATGATATACTGTCTCCATCTGATCGTAGTTGGACACTAGGAATATTAATCAATGATTCTAGGCCTTCTCCAGGATGTTGACCAGTTGAATATGAGGCAGATGTTGAGGAAGAGTAACTAAAGGATGAAGATGATGAGTAAGTTGCATCAGACGTGGCTGATTGAGCAACAGCTTGAAATTCAGTCAATTCGTGCTTTTTATCAGATGTTTTCTGTGGTTCAAGTTTGTCATCGCTGGGTTTGGGTATGTCATGGTAGACTAAACAAGAATCTTTTTTCTTGAACTGTTCATCCTCTTTGCTCATTACATCCTTGTGCTCTGCAGGTACTGATGAAGGCTCTGTTATGGCAGACTTTTTTGTGGATGAATCACCAGATGTATCTATCTGTAGATCTTCTGCAGATGCTCCAGATGCTAAGTAACCAGTAGTATCTCCTTGTTTGGTTTCAAGTGGTTTAGATATAGTCATGCTATCAAATGCTACTTTGGACTCTTTTTCAGATATCTCTCTGGCACCTTTTTCAATGTCCAAGTCACTTGCATCTTCCTCCTCCTCAAAGTCATCCTCTTCTTCTGCAAATATTTTTTGGCTTCTGACCAAGCATTCCTCTGTCTCTGTACTCACGATTAATGACTTGCTGGAAAGAGAATCTGTTTTTCCAGAGCACTCAAGGGCAAGAACATTGTCTTCAACTTTCATGGACTGCCCTGAAGAACCAGGAGTGCTGGTGTTGGGATCTTCAGGTGATAACCTGGCAGGAAGCATGTCCTTTTCAGGTGGTGAGTATCGACCAGAAGAAAACGGGTCGCTTTGGCTTTCAGCTGAATAGAGTTTGTTTTTATCTTTGTTACCTTCACTTGAGATTGGACTCTCCATTTTCTTCTCATCGGAAGCAGATGTTGATGAAGTTGTTAGACTCTGAAGACTTTTATCTTGTGATGATGTAAGAAGTCCTTGTGGAGAGGAAGCTTCAGTCACATGGCTTTTGGTCTTGTCCAGGTCCTCTGAATGAGGCATTGCCAATGTTCCTTCTGTTTTCTGGTCTTTCTCTTGTGTATCAGTTTTTGAAAGGCTGGAAGCAGATGTACATGGCTCTTTATCTGGCAATTTAATATGACTTCCATCATCTTTTCCTTGAAGATGAGAATGTGTGTCCTCTTTCTCCTTCTCTTCTCTCTCCAATTTCTCAGATTTATCTTGCACATCACTAGAGGTAAACAAGCTTGAACCTGCTGCCGAAGTGGCTTTGCTGTCAAATGTAGAACTGGTGTCAACAAAAAGATCTGGTCTATCTTCTCTAACCAAATCTTCTTCTTGGTATCGCTCCTTATTGTCTTGCTCTGAATAGGCACTGTGGCTGCTGTGAATACTTGGAGAGGTCTGGTAATCAACCTTGCTGAAAGACACTGGCTCTTCATCACTTTGTTCCTCTACTGAACAAGCAGCTCCAAGCAATGTGGCCTGACTTGATTTTTTGTCATCTAAATCTCTATCCAGACTAGGGTACTGGTCCTCTTCCTCTCTTCCTTTCTCAGTGTCTTTAGAAACAGGCTTTTCATATGGCTCATATTTAGAGGCTTCATAGCTTTCTTTTTCCACTTCATAAGTCATCTTGTCATCAGATTTCATTTTCTCACTATCAGACTTTTCAGCACATTTCTCATCAGCACTGCCAGTCTTTTGAAAATCAGAATGTGTCTCTAACCCTGGAGAGGCAATCTCTCGTTCTCCTTCCCTTTCCCTCTCAGCCTCCTTCTCCGGTTTTACTGCTTCCTTTGAAGAAAGCAATGCTTCATGTTGGTCATCCTCAACACTTGCCTGACTGTCAGAGCTGGGCAGTGTGATACTTGTTGGTTTGCTCTCAGTTAGAGTCTCGGATACAGCTTTAGTACTTGTATCTGTAGAAGGTGGTGTAAGGGATGTGGTATCCACCTTACACTCCTTCTCTGGTTCAGGTGATGTTCCACTGTAATCTCTAGTCAACTCTAAATTGGCCACAATTTCCTCTTTTTTCATACTTGTCTCAGAACTGCTTGCCTTTGGTTCTTCATACTTCCAAGGTTCCACTGACAATGGTCTTGAACCAGCCCCTCCCATACAAACAGCATCTCCTTCATCCTCCTCAGTACTTTCATCTTCATCTGAAAATTTGGTTGGAAATGTAGTTTCAAAGGTTGACTTGGTGTCTTTTGTTTTGTCCACAGTTGAGGAGGCTTCTTCAATGAATTTTTCTTTATAATCTAAATTTAATTTGAATCCAATGTCTGATGATGGGAACGTATCTGTTTCATGAAATGATGTGTCTTGTTTCATATCTCCTTTAGGTTCATCTTTCAATTCCACTTTTTCTTTACAACTAAGATCTGAGGTCTCAAACATTTGTTCTGAAGATTCTACCAAAGATTTTGGTTTGGCTCCCAAGTCCATTTTTCTGTCTAATTCATCTGACACCAATTTTGATGCATCTTCTTTAATTAATTTCTCCTCTAGCTTTTTGCTCACTTTTGAATCGGTTGTTTTATCTTCTGCAATGGGAAGATCTGTTTTCTTCAGTGTGTCTGAAGTATCATGTTCTGATTTTGAATCCAGAGTTTTTGTTTCTGTTGGAATCTGTTCTGGCTTTTCTTCCACAGATATTGTCTGATGTTCTTGTTTTGTGTCAGATGGCACATCTGTCACCATGCTTGGTTGAAGCTCTTCAGTTTCAATGTCTTCAGTGTGTTTTTCTTCATACTGTTGGTCGTTTTTAGCAGTGGCAATCATGAATACTGATTGATCTGTAGATATCTGAAGTTGAGTATCCTCCGCACACTTATCTTTAGATTCATGCGGTTTTGGGGAAATGTCTTCAAACTTGACTGGTTGTTCAGATTTGACAAATATGCCTTTGCTTATTTCATCCTCTTTAGCTGGCACATCTTCTTTCTCTGTTATTGTCTGGGGTCCACTCTTCACTTCAGAATCAAAATCAGATTTAGAGATAGTATGCATATCTCTTTTTTCATAAGTCTGACTTTCTTTAGACTCTTCATCTGGTTTGCTAGTTAGCTTCACAAACTCTTTATTTTTCTGGTCCTGATCATCTTCAAAGGACAAATCTAATTTCTCAGATTCAGACAGCAAAACTTGGCCTTGGCTTAATTCTAGTTGTTCGTCTTTAGCTTCTTGGTCTAATATTGGTAAGGAATCCATTTTGTCTGAACTGGAAATTTGTGTTATGGATTTAGTGTCCTCTACAGTTTCTATATCTTGGCTAGTTTTATCTGTGTCCTGTGAAATGATGGAATTTGTTATTTGAGACTCTTCTTTGTATGATACAGCTGCTTTTTCTAATTGTTGTGTGGTTTGAGTTTCTTCCAATAGCTTCTCCTTTAAGTCTTCATCTTGTTTACTAGTAATTTCAGTCTCACTTAGAGTTGCCTCTAAACTATGAGGTTTCATCTCTTGTGCTGGCATCCCTTTAGATTCTTGATCATCTTTATCAGAAATATCCTTCTCTATAATGGAAGCTTCTACATGCATCTCTGTAGACTGAACATCTGGTTTTGAGAGAGAAATTTGCTCTGGTATTACAGATTTTACTTTCTCTACATTTGTATCCATAGAGTCTTGGTGTTCTTTGGCAGCTGAAATCATTTTCTCATATGTCAGTCCAGCCTCACTTTTACTTTCTACCTTTTCTTCATCTTTCAGTATAACATCAGGTTTTTCACTTAACTGTTGTATGATGGAATTTGTTATTTGAGACTCTTCTTTGTATGATACAGCTGCTTTTTCTAATTGTTGTGTGGTTTGAGTTTCTTCCAATAGCTTCTCCTTTAAGTCTTCATCTTGTTTACTAGTAATTTCAGTCTCACTTAGAGTTGCCTCTAAACTATGAGGTTTCATCTCTTGTGCTGGCATCCCTTTAGATTCTTGATCATCTTTATCAGAAATATCCTTCTCTATAATGGAAGCTTCTACATGCATCTCTGTAGACTGAACATCTGGTTTTGAGAGAGAAATTTGCTCTGGTATTACAGATTTTACTTTCTCTACATTTGTATCCATAGAGTCTTGGTGTTCTTTGGCAGCTGAAATCATTTTCTCATATGTCAGTCCAGCCTCACTTTTACTTTCTACCTTTTCTTCATCTTTCAGTATAACATCTGGTTTTTCACTTAACTGTTGTATTTGAGATTTGAGGCCATCTGTGTCTTCCTTAAGTGGTCTTATACGGACAGATGAATCAGTTTCCTCCAAAGCCACCTGTTCAAGTGTAAAATCAACTGATTCAGATTTCTGCTCCGAGGTCTTTTCTGGTTTAGTTGTAACATCTGTCTCTACAGTGACTTGTGTTTCCATATATGTTTTGGCTACTTCCCGAGATGCTGATGTTTCTGCTTTTATATCTAGGCTTTCTATGGACTGACAAGATATATCAGTCAGATCTTTCTGTTTGGATTCCTTGTCAAATTTAGAAGATATTTTAGCTTTCTCTGACTGAATTTCGTCTTTTTCATTCTCCTGTTTTTCTATCTCAGAACTTTCCAGAACTGCTGGGAAACTCTTTTCTGGAAACTCTTCTTCATTTAAATTTTTCTTATCAAAATCCTCTTTAGAGGGCAATGCTGCTTTTTCTGGTCCTGATATTACATCACCTTTATCCGTAACCTCTGAATACTTTAAGAATTGGTCTTCCTCCTTATGTTGTCCTTTGATATCATCTCTCTCATCCTCTTTTTCTTTCTCCTTCTCTCTTTTCTCTTCTTTGTCTGTAGACACTTTTAAATCACAGGTTTCTTCAATGTCATGATCATCAGATAATTTGGTATCTTTATCCTCAAAAATTACAGCCTTGCTGCTCTCTTTTATGTCCTCTTCAACTTTGCCCTTCTTTTCAACACTTGGATCAGGCATTACCTTTGTATCACTTATTTCTTTTGATGGTAGAACTGGTAGACTTTCTTTTTTAGCTGACAAGTCATCAACAAGTAGAGATGGTGCAAAGGTTGCTTCCTGGGTTCTCTTTTTTTCATCCTCCTCCGCTTGAGGTATTTCTTTCTCATCTAAAATACCAGGTTTTTGTTTTACACTCTCCTTTTCAGATTCAATTTCAATGGGGCTAACTGGCAGTCCTGGTTCTTGATGAGTCTCTATAAGAGGAACTTTATCCTTCCCCTCCACAGGTGACATTCTGAGCGGAGAGTGAGATGCACTAGGTGGTTCAGAATGTGTAGGAGAAGCCATTTTTACAGTGCTGTCATCAGGACTAATGCATCGGTCTTCCACATCTGGAAAAACACTAGCTTCAGCAACAGGAAGCTTAGTAACACCGTGAGATGGGGAGGAGAGAATTGTTTGTTCTTCATAAGATGAGTCCTCCCTAGAAGGTGATACTGATGGCTTCTCAATCTCAGATGAAGTATCAGGAACTAAAGGCACAGGACTTTTGGGTTTGTCCATTTCTGTCTCCTTGTGCTCTATTTTATCAGGTGAGGCATAAGATTCTTGTAACTTTCCAAGTGAAATGTCAACATTTGGTGTTTGATCCTCATATTCATCCTCCTCTTCATCACCGTAATGGACAGCCATCTCAATTCCCTCAGTTTTACCTTCTAAGGGAAGTGGTGGAGATTCCTCAGAGGGAGATGATTTGAAACACTTGTCTTCCTCTAAGGAGGATGTTGGTGAGATGGTACCCGCTGAATGTAGGTAGTCTTTTCCTTGGGTGGCATCAGTCTGAGTAACCGGTTGAACGGTATCCAAGACAAGGGAACTTTTTCCAGTGTCTTCAGTCTGAGGTGCAGTGACGGATGCCACTGACTGATCTTCTGCAACGGAAGTGGGTAAAGAAGACAGTTTGTCATACTCTGTTATAGATGTTGCTGAAGAAACATGTTCTTCTTCAGCTAGTGGTGCAGCAAATATGCTGGTGTAGATGGAAATAGGTGGCTCCTGTGCACCGATCAATACTTTGCCTGTTCCATTGCCCATTGCAGCAGCTTGCATTTCTCTCATTCCATGGATGGCATCAAATGAGCCTGGTTGGTCTGGGACCGAGACATCATAGCTACCAACCTCATATTGAAGGTGTGGAATCCTTTCCTCTGCTTCTTCATGGATCTCCTCATCTGAGATGGTTTGTTCAGTCTCAGAGTAACCAGGGATGGTTTCATCCTGAATGTATGATATGTTTTCTGCTGCTGCAGCTCCTTGGGCTGTAGAGGTAATGCCAGCTGTAACACCTCCAACATTTGACAAGTATACATCCTCTTCTTCTTCTTTGACTTTCTCAGCAGAGAAATCCTTTATTTCTTCATCTGCAATGGCATCCAAATCCTCTGCCTCCTCTAGCTCCGCTTTTTCAATCACATCCTCTTCTTCAAACTGCTCCTCTTCAGCTTGAGTCTTTCTTTCCTCCACTTGTTTTTGTTTCTCCATTTCCTCAACTTCATGTTTTCTGTCCACACCCTCTAAATCTTTGGTTTCCTTTGTTGTCCCTTCATCCTCTTCATCTCCTATTCCCATGTCTTCCTCCTCTTCCTCCTCCTCTATCCTCTTCTTAACAGGCTGTATCTCAACCTCCTCCTCATCTTCATCTTCAATTGCAGCACCCTCATCCTCAAATTTCTCTAATTCTGATGTTTGGGTTTCATCCTCTTGTTCTTTCACTTCTGCTGATAGCACTTCTTGGATTTCTGCTGATGGTGCTACTTCTTTCTCTGTAGTTTTTTGTTCCACAATATCAGTTTCTGTAACATGATCTTGTTCTTGTGCTTCTGCAACATTTGTAGTTTCATTGTCTTTTTCAGCTGGTAATTCAGAGACCGTAAGGACACTTTTAGGAGCTTCAGATTGATCTGTTGTTTCAGTGGATCTCATTTCATCAAAGTCTTTTGTTAAATCTTCTGGAGTAGATGGAGCAGATATTACTTCTCCTGTCCCTTTTTCCGGTTTCTCAGGCTCAGTCTTTTCAGCCACTGGTTGGACCACAATCTCTGCACTCTCTACCTTGGCAGTTGTAGGTTTGCTCTTTATTGTTTTGGGTTTCCCTTGGGTTTTGGCCTTGTGGAGTGTCTTTCTGACCTCTGGAGTAAAAGGTTTCAGGTCAGGTTTAGTTATTTTTCTCAGTTCAGGTTTTGGAGTGTCCTTGGTTTTAAACTTCTTCTCATCTTTTTTTACAACATCATCTTTTTTAATATCACGTTTTTCTTTTTTAACTTCCCTCTTTTCTTTGTCTTTCTTTTCATCCATTTTAGACACCCTTTCCTTGGGGTGTTTTTTCAGTGATTTGTCCTTCAATAATTTTTTCTTTTCCGTCACATCTGCTTTTGGTTTCAGTGGCTTGGTGTGCTTCTTTTCTTCTTTTTTCTCAATCTTGTTTTCATTGACTGAGTCACTCTTTATGTCGACAATGGATACATCCTCATGCTCATCGGTTTCTTTCTTAAAAGGCTTAGCTGGTGCTTGAGTCTTGGGAGATGATTTGAGACTTTCTTTGCTGTCAGTTCTTTGCTTTAGCTTTGTTTGTTTTACTGCTGAAGGTGAAACACCAGAATTTATGTCTTTTTGGGTGGCTATCGGATACCGCAAGAAATCAAGGTGCTTCAACTTTTCAAGCCCTTCAAGGATTTTGTTCTGCGGTGCATTTCCTGGAAACAAAACTCGGATTATTTTTTCTGTAGGGTTGGCAGGGAGCCAAACAACAAGAGCAGTAATAGATGTCAAATACGGTACAGATATTTCTCCCTCTTTTCCATTGGGAAGTACTATCCCTGTCTTGGCCTTGCTGTTACCTGCCCACTTCTGCATGAGGAACTGCATTTCCTTACTGTCCTTCACAGGATTCAGGACAAACATATCTAACCTGCCCACACCCATCTTGTGAAAAAGAGTGATGGGCTCAATTGTATTAGTAACTACTCGAAAAAGAGGCTCAGGCTTAATTCCTAGCTTGTTAAGGTACTGCAATGTAAGAGAGGCTTCCTCAATGCTTCGCTTGACTTTCAAATTCGATTCTGATGTGCGAAGCTTCTCAGGTACATTGAAGAACACAACTCCGAGCTCGGGTGATATCAGGTTCTTCATCCAATCACTGTAGGTGGTTGAGCCTTGAGACTGTTCTTCCTCTTGTTCTGCAACCTTCCTTTGAAGGAGTCCATTGATCCCGGGAAGATTATCAGCACCAATATGGGTTAAAAGGACAGAATCAATACGATCTAAATGTCTGACAAGCTTCCAGAAGCATGACTTTCTGTCAGAGCCACCATCAATCAGAATGTTAAAACCATTGACGGCAAAAAGTGCAGAATCCCCCCGTCCACCAGGAAAGATGTAGCAGCAAGGCTTTGACAGCTTTAGGAATCCTCCAGAGGTTGGAGGCTCAAGAAGGTCAAAAGGGCATGGTACATCCACAGTCTCAGATATGTATTCTGTAAACTCAGTGACCCCCTCCATCTTAGGAAGTATGGGCTCTGGATTCAGCCTATAATTCAGCAACTCCCTAATGCGTTGCTGTTGCCCCAGAGAACTCCAGCCTGCCTCACCACGGCAAGACACAGTTAGTGATGCCCGCTGTCCAGAGCTGGATTTCACCAGTGAATTACTGACCTACATGAGAAAAAACAAGTCCAAAATTAGTCACAATATATATATATATTAAATATAAATACAATTATATTATCTAAACTTGCCCCAGGATCAGCAAACACACGTGAGAAGGTCTGATGACTGAGAACTCCAGTTTGGAGAACCAGGTCACCTTGGTCAGAACTCTGCCCACTCAGGACTAGCAGCTTGTGCACAGCTGGGTCAGATACAAGACAATGGATCTAGGACATGATAAGAGACAAAGAGGACATTTAAAACACATTAGTCTATTAGAGTCATTCTGTTTGCAGCAAGGTTATACTTTGACAAGGTTATTCATTCTAACATCAAAGCTATTATTTACTGTATCTTCATTAGAAATATATAGCAGCTTGTCCAGAGATTTTCTTTAAATAACTTACCTCAGAGATAACAGTATCTTCTGATGGATTCACTAATACAACCGTTTCAAGAACATCACTTTTGTGGTGCAGGGTCCTTTGACCTGGAAGAAATAAATATGTTTTTTCTTGTTGCTATTAAGATACAAATATCTATGTACAGGTCATCCTGTAAAGAAGGATACTCTTGTACAGAAAGAAAAAGAAATGAGCATTTGAGGCTTAAGGTTTAGAAAGACAGTAAACCGTATTCTACTACAAATCCCTTAAGAGAAATGACTGCTTTCTATTGGCCTTTCAAAAATTTTTAAGATGCTAGTAATTAATACAGGTGCCTCTCAATAAATTAGAATGTTGTGGAAAAGTTCATTTATTTCAGTAATTCAACTCAAATTGTGAAACTCGTGTATTAAATAAATTCAATGAACACAGTAGTTTAAGTCTTTGGTTCTTTTAATTGCGATAATTTTGGCTCACATTTAACAAAAACCCACCACCATCTCAAAAATTTGAATACTTGGCTGAGCCCGGTGCTGGTTGAGGGGAGCCGAAAGCAGATAAGATTGGGATTGTTTGGTCTTGGGGTAAGTAGCCGCATTCTAATTTACACGACCACTCTCTTAGTCCATTCTGGTCTCTGAATCAATCGATTTGCCTTTGCAAAGCTGTGAACTTCTCCGTGATGTTATCCATATTTTGGTTAATAGTCCTGTCACCGATGGAGTTTTGGTTCCTTGCCGCTGTCCCCTCTGGCTTGCTTAGTTGGGGTCACTTCATTTACAGTGATATCGTTGACTTGATTGCAAATGATTGCACAGACACTATTTAAACTGAACTGAGATGATGACATCACTGAATTCTATGTTGAAGTGCCTTTAGCTGTCATTTTGCATTATTGAAGTTTTCCTAATTAATGTTGTTCAGTTGCTTTGACACAATCTGTTTTGTTTAAAGCACTATTTAAATAAAGGTGACTTGACTTAACATTCAGCTTACTTGTTAAAGTGTATCATGTTTAGTGGGGGGGGTGAAATGCTATTTCATGCCAACTGAGTTTTTTACACTGTTAAAGAGTTGGATTCCCATGCTAAACATGGACAAAGTTTCAAAAATTAAGTTGTACGTTTGAAGGAGTATTTTGTTCCAAAAATACTCCTTCCGGTTTGTCACATGTTTCGGAAAGTTTTTTTCGAGTATGGCTCTGTGTGACGTTAGATGGAGTGGAATTTCCTTATATGGGTCCTAGGGCACGTCTGCCGGAAGAGCGCGCTCCCGTACAGCAGAGCACTGAGAGCACAACAGAGGTTCACTGATCAGAGCGAGAGCGTCGCGAAATGTCACAAAAGGAGTGTGTTTTTGGTTGCCAGGGCAAGACAACCCTGCACAGATTACCAAAAGAGAAACAGCATTAAGGGACCAGTGGATGGAGTTTATTTTTACAGAGCATCAACAGAGTTGTGCAAGTGTTTGTGTTTGTTCCCCTGCATTTCGACGATGCTTGTTTTACAAACAAGGCCCAGTTTGACGCCGGATTTGCACATCGTTTATTTCTTAAGGATAATGCAGTCCCAACGAAAAAGGGTCACGATCGTGTGTTGGAACCGCAGGCGGTGAGTAAAACTGCTTCAAATATCTCTGTGTTGTTAACTTAGCTATTAGCGCGTAAGTACATCAAGTAAACAACATGCGATGTTGTCATCAAACTGCACTTTCCACATGTACAGCTTCCAAACGCTCTCAATGCAAAAGCCTACTGGCGCTCGTGATTCTTTAGCTCCGCCCACACGTCACGCCTCCAGCCGGTCGTGTTTTTCCAGGGAAAATCGGTACAGACTACCTTTCTCTTATTCATATAATAAAACTAAAGACTTTTTGGAGTTATGAAGGATGCAGCACTACTCTATAGGTACTCAAGATTAACAGGATATTGAGTGAAAACGAGCATTTCACCCGCCCTTTAAAGCATGTTACTTAACAACATTGTATTGATTTGTTCACCTGAAAGTCAAACATAGGAGTCGTATGATTGATTAATGTTAATCAAACTGAATGTCCCTGCAGCAGGAGTTACACAGAAAGGCATAGCTATCACTCACATCAATATTCATTCATTTAGAGAAGGACTACCAAGATGTGCAGAACAACATATTCACAATGTATCTCAAGGACAGCCCTGCAAGAATCCTGTTAATGAGACATCATGGATGTTTGGATTACAGTCATGAGTAAGGGGTTTAGGGTTTTAAGTGTAAATTACGATAAGAGGATATCTATGCGAATCTAATAAGGAAAAACCACATGACACAAATGCAACAAAATTCTACATCGTCTCAAAAGTCCAGTCCAAACATATTTATTCTGTGATTTCAGTTGTATAAAGAGTGTTATAGGAGCAGGGTGTATTGAGGAATTAGTGGGATAATCAAAGAGCTGCTGAACGCAGCATGACTGGGGTTTGGACCAAGCTGGCCTAAGCCCAGCCTTGCTTCTATGAGCCATATGGTATGAGAAGGAAGTACAGAAGTGAAAGTACAACATATGTGAAGACTGGTGAGACAGATTACACCAGGGCGCACTGAATGCAAATAATACGGGCTGCCACGGAAACTGGTAGCTACGACCCTGCTGCCCTTTGCAAAGTAACAAAGTACAAAGAAACGAGGGAGGTATGAAAGTCTCAGGCACTGCAGTTGCTCTGCCTTAGGCATAATGCCCAGAGCTTCATGGGTATATTGGCCTAGTAATGAATGCACTGTGTGCTCTTTAGTGTTGACTGATGAAAAAGATAACAAATGTAGGTGATAAAAATTACACGTTTTTAAAAACTCAGAAAAAGTCAGCATTAGCTGGAAAATAAAATCAGGGATAAAATATAATTTACGAACTAATTTAAAAAAGCAATGAATTTACACTGAATTTAATTAAAAAAAAATAATAATAATTAAAGAAGACCATTTAAAAAAAATAGATTTATTCAGTGGCATTTATACTTTGATTAGCTTAAAAAGCCCATTTGAATTCCTGTATTCACATATTTTGTATTCAAACTGGAATGTTTGGCAGGATGTACCAAACGGTTCATTACTTTTTAAAAATAGTCAGTCTAGGCTTTAGTTGCATCAGAACCTCAAACCATGATTTGCTTGTCACATATGGCATTGGGGGCAGGACATTCTCATTTTAGAGAGAATTTGATTGGTCATGCAGGATGAGTCACACCATTTTTTTTTTCTTCTGGAAACAACATTTTCCAGTACATTAGTATATTGATCTCAAATAGACTTAAAAACCACAAAACTAATATGCCGTTTTAAATAAACAGATGGTTTTGGAGAGCGGTGTGTTCAGCCAGAATCTAGTTTCCACTACTCCCTTTGGCACTTTTCCACAGTCACAAAAGAATGTAGCATTGTAACAGTAGTCCAAGAAATCCAGTAAATCCATTAGAGAACAAGCAACTTCATAACTGCTGATTATTAATTAATGACAAACTTTATAGCACAAATATCTTAATCGCATTAGCATCATAAAACAGTCATTTTTAAGAAGGTTTCAGTGTAGTGATCCAGTCCTACCTCACCTGACCTGCTTGATATAAATATCTCCTCATGGACTCTAAAAATGAGAGCACTCTGTTAAAATAAACTCAAACAGTGCTATGGTAGAAGACAGACCAAGCATTCGCACTGCTCCAGAATTTTGCTCTAGATATGGTCACCCAAGAGATTGAGGCCCGTGGAAGTTTGGGAACAGAATCGCCTCATGCCACCGCCTTGTGCGCTTTTGGGAGCAAATAACCTTGTGAACGGCATGTCTTGCTGCAGCACACTGTATTAGAGACACTAAATCTGTTTGTCACCGTGGAACAAGCCATTTAATTCCCATTTCTTATACAGCTGACGCAGAGGTTGTGCAGTGGCCTTTCTTTTTATTAAAAATGCTAAATTAACTTTCATTAAACAAAGCACCACAGGTGTTTGTTGTTATCTAACTAGCTTTTCAGAATGGAGGGAATTAACGTTACTTTTGAGGGATTTATTGTAATCCCATAAATGTGTCATTAATCCAGTCTTAGTCCAGTCCTCTGATTGATGGGAAACTTGAAAAATCCTGAAAGTAATAAAAGTAATTACATAAATTACACCACTAGGCAGTAGGCACCATCAAAACAAAAGACTAGAGAAAAACAAGACTAACACAAGCTGGCTTATATTTCTTCAGAGTCAGACTTTGACGCTCCCGGTTGCATCTACACAAGAAGCAAATGTCCTAATTTCTACAGGTAATCCTAGTCCTGTGATTTGGCAATGCCGAATGATTCTGCTGTTAAGCATATGAAAGCCTCTTTTATCACGGATGTGTCACTGAATCTCAGACAGTCAGTCACCTGGGTAAAGGGTGTGGCATTGGCACAGTGACCCAGCAGGAATGGATGTTGTGATTTTATGCCTCATTTGGACCGTTGAAACAGTGAGAGTTTTCACCTTCATTATTTTCCATTTTTGCACAATTTACATTAGATATCTATGTATAAAATATAAATGGATTTCAGTGTCAGGACTGTGGAAAGAGCACTTTAAGCAAGATTAGGCAAGTTTTAAAGCAAGAAAAAAGGTAAGATTAGATTGTTGGTGCTGTACCACTGCTTCCTTGGTGTCCAGAAAACTCCAATCTAAACCTGAGCCAACTATGAGATCATGCCACCACACAGCCAGTTCATTAGCATTTGAAGCCACATCTTTGTGGTCCTGAATAAGGGCTGGATGTTTCTCCAACACTGACGAAACTCCACAACACTGCAGCATTTCACGACAACGTCGTGCTACCACAAAGACGTGATATGTCCACATAAATTTGCCATTTTAATAGGGAGGAACAAAAGAATAACAAAGAAACTCGAAGCATGATAGCTGCATCTTTTAATCCTGATAATTGCGCCAATATATAATATATACCCAGCGCAATAGTGGGCAGGCAGATCAAATTAAAGAAAATGTCATGCGTACATACCAAGTAACGGAAACATGTTAATAACAGGTTTTCACTGCAATATAGAGGAGTGCTTTTGAAAGCATGTAGAACAGAGTACAGTAGAAGTAGCGGACACGTTCTGATCTAAGAGAGTACATGGGTCTGTTCTGTGACTCAGCATCTGATCTCAAATGTTAGTTTCCACAGTCCCTTAACCAGATTATGGGTTGTTTTGAAAACATATCAGTGACATCTGATAGTATGTCAACATCTCTAGAAGTATTCATGTTGTTATCTTAAACATCAAAGTAAATAATAGGTCAATTTGATAGAAAAACATTGAATATCTGAACAGTTGATGGGCTAACATTCCACATTCCCAATATCCCAGTCTTGCCGCAGTGACAATTTTCACTAAAAAAAAAAACAGTACCAAATAAACAACATTTAATGCAGAACATGTCCTAAGGCAATCTGTATGATTAACATAATGTAAGGTAAAAGATCTTAAACCAGAACAAGCAACAATTTACACAGGCCAATTTAGACCAAAGTGATTCAATAGCAGTGGAGGAAATTCTCTCTGCAGCACTACAGAGGAAAGAGAGGGTGATCCTCCCACACTGAATCTGCAAACTCCCAGGGGTGATGGCCGTTTGTGCACTCACCCACATACCCGCCAACATAAAGAGCCTTCAAAAAACTGAATAAAAGACTGAAATATGTCACTAAAGGGTGAGCTTGGAGCAAATGTGAGACAATAACAATCATATCACCTTGCTATGACCGTGACCAGTTCACATCAAGAGCCTGTGACATCACATCTCATTTTCAACATGTTTAACTCGACCAGTTAACTCGACCAGTGTGCGCTTTAACAAGTGTGCGCTTTAACAAGTGTGCGCTTTTGTGCAGGTCAACCGCTCAAAATCTCCCTATATGGAAAGCTGCTTTAATACAAACTTAATGAGCAGCTGCTATGAGCCGTTATATAGAGCTCTACCAGTATATATTTAAATGGGTTAATGAGCTGACTCGGAGTAAACAAGTAAATTACAATTTAACGGTTTGTTTTGACCGCAGCAAAGCAATCATTTTGGTCAAATGTTTGAGGACACAGACAGACAAACCTGCGTACCTGTCTAAGAGATTCACTTGTTATTCCACAGACGGCACCTCCCACTTGTGGCCCTTTCCGCTGAGTAATCCACCAATGAGAGGTTGTTTGTCTCAAATGACGTTCCTAAATCCGGAAGGATTATCCAATAACTCTAAAGTTGAGTTGCTAATATTTTCTATGTCGGACCATTCATTTATGTTATCCATGGAAACCATGCAGGACTAAAATGGCTGTTCCTTTCTCAGATTTTCCAATGTCAAACAGGAACAAAGCATGAGTCACTTTGGAAAAGCCTAATCGCCCTGTCTTTAATGTCTTCAATGGCCCATTTTTACTCTGTGTCAGATGGACGTGCCCCAGTGTCCGAACGCTGAGCCTCACATCAATGATATCATGAAAGCTTAATAAAGAATCTCTCTAAATCCTATAACAGAGCACACTGCCAGAACAACAGGCGCAATTAAATAAGATTATGTATTATGAAGGAACTTTCATCTCATATTATAATAAAGACACTCAATACACTAAACATTCTGCACCTTTTAGCTACTAGCAGTACCAATGGGACAATGACTCAGCAGCTAATATTGTCAGTGGGTGTTTCTCTATGTAAAAATCCCACCCAGCATCGGAAAAGAAAACTAAGGAATGACTGAATCATTTCAGCATTGAGATGACAAACAAATGTACTTAAAATAGTCCCCAGTATCTCCTTTCAAGTTAACAACACCATCACCTCTTTATTATATCAGAGTACTTAGAGATCATTTAGTTTAAGCAGGTCTCATTTACTTCATTGATGTTTTTTGTACTCCATTTAAATGAAGAAGAGTAAAACAGTTAAACGTTCTGACTCAAACGTCAGCTGTGCCAAATAAAGCAAGAGTCATTTGTGGGTTTAATTGGCCTCCACAATGATATTCAAACATGAATGTCCTTAAGCGGACAGATGCACAAACGTATAGCAAACATAAAGGAAGAGAAAGGGAAATAGAAAAGGAGTCTCAGACAGCAGCAACACTGAGTCACAGAACAGCAAACGAATCAGTGGCTGTCAAAACTTAATTGTTTAATGTTTATAAATGTTTCAAGATTTTGTATAATTGTAATTGAATTACAGTACATAATAGCCTGAATTTAGTGGAATTACTGTTTAACAAAAAAAAAAAAAATGATAGAGATGACTGTCGAAACTGATTTTAAAAATCTGAACTGAACTGCTTACTCAAGCAGCATTATAGGTTTCATGGAATGCTGTCAAGAAAGGCATCTTACTAGATTTTAAGGCCGAGAAATAATTTTTTTCATTGTTTTGGTTGTAATTTTATTGTAGAACGAATAATTATTTTGAGTCAGTGCAGTCTGATTGCCAAACGGATGTGTGAACAGTATAGTCAGATATCAGAACGAATGATTAGAGTTATTTAAAGTAAAAACAAAACAAAACGTGTGACCAGAGCAGAATGAGTCTCAAACGAATGGCTCTTTTGGGTCGGCTCTTTTTACTGAATCAAATCATAGCAGTCCTTATGAGCTGGGACTTTAAAATAATTAATTATGGTAAAGATCATATTTTGTTTATGTTTCTCATTAATCAAAAAATCTTGATTCAGTTATTTTTAGTGAACATATTTGCGCGACAAGTGTTTTCTGGTTCTCAAACGAATGAATCATTTGAGACGGTTCTTTAATGAATCCAAACATGCAGCGGTTGATGAAAAAAGTGAGTCGGAGCGGTTGATGTATTCAAATGACTCATTAATAAACAGCAAGTTTTACTTTATGTTATGTCATCATGAAATAACGAGTATACCTGTGCTACGTTATAATTAGTAGAGATAATAAGACTTGAAACATTCACGGTCTTTCGCCTAAAGACAGGCTACGTTTTATTGGAATGTGGTATTTGTTTTGGAATTAACTAAATGTTACCACATTTTTATTTTTTTATATATATTTTTTTTTTTTTTATTGCGTTTAATTCATCTAAAATCTATCTGTGAACCCTAAGTTTCAATAAACATACCTTTCCCAGGAATATTTTTTGGAAATCTAAAACGATCTGCAGCAATAACAAATTAAATATCTTTTGTCCAATTTTTTCTTCTACAAAAGTACTAAAAGAATCGTTGATGAACCAAAATCGTTCATGTAATTTCACCAACTCGCAGACATTCACTTCAGATCATACTTCACAACTTCTGAGCATAATATATTTCTCCAGACAAAGACGTACACGTTTAGAATATTAACACAGCCTTCCTAAAATATCTCAATGTAGAAGTGCGTCATGCAGCAAATAATGACTTCTCGTGGTCAGTTAGCACAAGCACAAAATAATAAAATAACAAGACCACTTCAAATAGTTACTGTAAAACGCACAAATAATTTCACAACCTGTTAAATAATAAATAAATAAATAAATAAAACATTCAGCGCAACGTATAGGCTAAAGTTAACCCGTCCGCGCGAGCTCTCCGCCAACCTCCATCCATCACCTAAATTAATCCAGTTAATTTGGATAAAGCACAGTAAGGTGTTGATCGTACACTCTGTCCTTCAGACATATGTCGGTAGATTTAAACGACTGTCTGGACGTTTAATTACCTAATTATTTCGTCGTTGTGTATCTCGACTGTAACGCATTATAATGCGTATGTCTCGCGCCCCATTAGCCACGAGTACGCGATCAAAGTCATTAATAACGTCAAGAAGACAAATATGCGGTCAAATTAGGATACGCACCCTCCGCGACGTCACAGTCTCAAGTGTCACTGACTGTTTGCATCGCAAGACTCTTTGTCCGGACCACTGGACCACTGCGACACTGCGTAAAAAGTCACGCCAGAGAACGCATCGCACGCTAGAACGCTGTCTCTGTAGTTTGCATGACAGAAAGTGATACATACCGCGTGCCGAAGCGGGCCACTTCAACAGAGCGTCGTGTGTCTCTCGACTGATGGGTGTTCGGGAGCGCAGTCGCTGCTGTGTGTGTGTTTGTGTGTGTGTGTGGGAGGGGCCGGAGAGTGTGTGTGGGTTGGCAGATTTGGGTTCTCGAGCAGAGCGGGATGGTTGCAGCAACTCTTGCTGCAGCCACTCGCCGATTAAACTACAGATTCAGCTACTGTCTAAAGAAGAGGAGTTTGGGGGGGGGGGGGGTTGATACTTTAAATGCACCGCAAGTAACCCTTTCATGCCTAATATTATATTACATTACATAGGCTTGTTATAGCCTATGCAATTTACCCCTTTAGGCCCATTATAAACAACTGGCATCCATTCTCATACTAAACTGAATAAGTGAGTAATGATCTGATCCAGTTGAGTTTTTAGTATACATTAAATCCAGCTGGTACCTATTCATTCAAAAAGCAGTTTTTTTTATTATGCTACATGCTTTATTGCTAAGTTTAGCTGTGTGTCTTTTGTTTTGTGTCAACTCACACATATAATTGACATTCATGGAATCGGTCTCACTGATTTTTTTTTGTCTTATTGTTAGTTTGTGATGGAGCTGCATTGCACCGACCTCCCTCAAGCTCTATATAAAGCCTGATAAATTTGATCAGTTGCGCATTACATCACAGTCATGTGATGCAAATATGGTGGCATCCATTAAGAGACAGCCCACTCAATTTAAAATAAGGGGTCGTTCACACAGAAAGGTTCCCATTGTTTTCTATGTAAATGTGCAAGACGGACATATTTGACTGCTGCGCTAGCATCCTCTAGTTCAAGATGACATTACATACTAAAATTGCTGCATTAGTTAAAAGAAGTTTAAAGGGTTCACATGATGCGATTTCAAGTTTTCCCTCATCTTTGCAATGTTACAAGCTGTTCCTGCGTATATAAGTTCCGCAAAGACTTTTTTCAAAGTTAAGTCACTAAAAACACCACATTCAAACATGCCCCCATAAATCTCCGTCACTGTGTTGGATGATTTGCATAACACCACCCTAATGTATACGTGAACAAAGGCGGTGAAACTTTTATTCTCATGTAGCATTGTTTCCACCACCACCATGTCGCAGAGACGCTGTGAGTTTCCAAATATGGTAAGGGGCGTGACATTTCCGTCACACGCTTGAGGTATTCGGCCAATCACAATACACTGGATAGCTGGCCAATCAGAGCACACTGCACTTTTCAGAACGATGAGCTTTGTAAAAACTGATGTTTTTTATAAAGTTGGGGGAGAGAGGAGCAACAATAATGTATGGTTTGTGGAAAATAATTTGGTTTTTTTTTTACCTTAAATGGTGTAAACACATTGCATGACACCAAGTATGTTATTTTAGCATCCTCATATGACCCCTTTACCTTTAAAAACGTTTTTGTTCCACCTGCAAAGCATGTGCAAAGGTGCCTAAAGCTAGACAGACATATTTGACCTTTGTGTTGGTATTTTTTAAGAGTCTAAAACACGCAACACTCAACTATTAAAAACGTAATTGCAACTAAAAAAAAAAAAAGAAGAAATTGTATACTGTCTGAGTAGGTACTAGATTAAAATTTATTTTCTGACCTTATGGGATGGTAAAGTGTCCATCCGAGTATCTGACCATCTTCCAATGATCTGTTTTCAATTTGTATAAATTAAACTAAAAGTCGTTTTATGAAATCAAAATGAAGCCTTCTCTCTTTCACCAAGCCCTCTTATGTCACGGTATGTGTTAGGAAACACGAAGAGAAGGAACCAATTGCAGTAAGTATGATTTATTAAAGGGGTAATCCAGTAGAGTAAACAGTCCAGGCAGGGTCAACACCAGAGAATCCAAAACATAAACACAAACAAGACACGAACGCAAGGCAAGGCAAGATCAGGATGACGGGCATGAAACGGCAACATATAAACAAGGACTCCGTAACACAGACTAAGACAGACTGGGTATTTATACACAGAAGGGTAATGGGGAAACAGGGGACAGGTGGGGGAGACAATCAATTACGTAACAAGGAGGAAGGTGACCATATAAGGAAACAGGAAGTGCTCTGGGACAGACACCGTGAGAAGGAGGACATCTAGTGGAACCCCGGGGAACAACAACCCAGACACTGTGACAGTACCCCCCCTCTACGGAGCGGCTCCCAGACGCTCCAAGACAAAACACAAAGACCAGGAGGGAGGCGGACAGGTGGAGGCTCAGGGGGAGGGACGGTGGGTCGGACAAGGAACACATGGGGGACAAACACCAGAAATGAAAACATAAAACAGGGAGACCAGGAGGGAGGAGGACCGGAGGAGGTACAGGGGGAGGGACGGAGGGCCAGACAAACTGAGGGGAACAGACAGAAACCTAACAGAAACCAAAACAACACACAGAAATCCCTGAAGGACCTGTTGAGGCCCCCACCAGGGCGGAGCGGAAGACCACCACAGCCTTGTGGTCAAAGTCAAAGGCCTCCAGGGCGGAGCGGAAGACCACCACAGCCTTGTGGTCAAAGTCAAAGGCCTCCAGGGCGGTGCGGAAGACCACCACAGCCTTGTGGTCAATGTCAGAGTCCTCCAGGGCGGAGCGGAGGACCACCACAGCCTTGTGTTCAAAGTCAAAGGCCTCCAGGGCGGAGCGGACGGCCACCACGTCCCCGTGGTTGAGACCGGAGTCCCCCGGAACGGAGCAGCAGACCACCCAGTGACTTGACTTGGCTCTGGAGGGTAATTGGTGACTGGCCCTGGCTCTGGAGGGTCCTCGGTGACTGGCCCTGTCTCTGGAACAGCCTCGGGCACCACCTTGGCATCAGGCACCGCCTCAGCCTCCAGAGCTGGATCGGGCGCCGCCTCGGCCTCTGGAACAGCCTCGGGCACCGCCTCGACCTCCGGAACAGCCTTGGGCACTGCCTCAGCATCGGGTGCCACCTCGGCCTCTGGAACAGCGTCGGGCACCGCCTCGACCTCCGGAACAGCCTCGGGCACCGCCTCGGCATCAGGCACCGCCTTAGCCTCCAGAACTGGATCGGGCGCCGCCTCGGCCTCTGGAACAGCCTCGGGCACCGCCTCGACCTCCGGAACAGCCTTGGGCACCGCCTCAGCATCGGGTGCCACCTCGGCCTCTGGAACAGCGTCGGGCACCGCCTCGACCTCCGGAACAGCCTCGAGCACCGCCTCGGCAACTGCCTCGGGAACGGCCTCGGGCACCGCCTCGGCCTCTGGAACAGCAATGGGCGCTGCCTCGACCTCGGGCACCACCTCGGCCTCTGGAACAGCGTCGGGCACCGACTCGGCATCGGGCGCGGCCTCGGCATCAGGCACCGCCTTGGCCTCTGGAACGGCCTCGGGCACCACCTCGGTAACGGCCTCGGGATCGGCCTCGAGCACCGCCTCAGCCTCTGGACCAGCAACGGGCACTGCCTCGGTAACTGCATTGGGAACAGCCTCGGGCACCGCCTCGGCCTCCAGAACTGGATCGGGCACCGCCTCGGCCTCTGGAACCGCCTCGGGCACCGCCTCTGCATCGGGTGCCACCTCGGCCTTTGGAACAGCGTCGGGCACCGCCTCGACCTTCGGAACAGCCTCGGGCACCGCCTCGGTAACTGCATTGGGAACAGCCTCGGGCACCGCCTCGG
This sequence comes from Carassius auratus, assembly GCF_003368295.1. Classification (NCBI taxonomy): domain Eukaryota; kingdom Metazoa; phylum Chordata; class Actinopteri; order Cypriniformes; family Cyprinidae; genus Carassius; species Carassius auratus. The sequence continues at coordinate 9,948,822 of NC_039267.1, read as the reverse complement.
CCTCCAGAACAGGAACGGACACCGCCTCGGCCTCTGGAACAGCAACGGGCACCGCCTCGGCCTCCGGAACAGCATTGAGCACCGCCTCTGCCTCTGGGACAGCATCGTGCACTGCCTCTGCCTCCGGGACAGCATCGTGCACCTTATCTGGAGCCAACTTGTGCTGTGGCGCTGGGCTGGCGGCCATCTTGTGCTGTGGCGCTGGGCTGGCGGTCATCTTGTGCTGTGGCGCTGGGCTGGCGGCCAGCTTGTGCTGTGGCGCTGGGCTGGCGGCCATCTTGTGCTGTGGCGCTGGGCTGGCGGCCATCTTGTGCTGTGGCGCTGGGCTGGCGGCCATCTTGTTCTGTGGCGCTGGGCTGGCGGCCATCTTGTGCTGTGGCGCTGGGCTGGCGGTCATCTCGTGCTGTGGCGCTGGGCTGGCGGCCATTTTGTGTTGTGGCGCTGGGCTGGCGGCCATCTTGTACTGTGGCGCTGGACCGGTGGCCAATTTGGGCATTGGCGCTGGGTTAGCGGCCATCTTGTACTGTGGCGCTGGGCTGGCGGCCATCCTGGGCAGTGGTGCTGGGCTGACGACCACCCTGCCGGAAGAGACAGGAGTGGCTGGGGCATCCCACCGACACCGAAACTGCAGGTAGCGCACGAATTCCCAGAACTCCAGCATTTCCAACTGCGCCATCTCTTCCTCAGGCACTGGATCATCCAGGCCGCCATTGAAGTGGTCCTTAAGGGCCGCATCATTGTATCCCATGCCTTCAGCCAGGGACCAGAACACTTGAGCCAGGGCACCCACTTCGTTGCCGTCTTGACGGAGGGCGGTCAACCGAAGATACTTGACCCGCCTCTCCGCCATCTTGGCTGGGGAACGGAAAAGTGACATACCGCTGGTTCCTACGTTGACGGAGTCCTTCTGTCCTGGTATGTGTTAGGAAACACGAAGAGAAGGAACCAATTGCAGTAAGTATGATTTATTAAAGGGGTAATCCAGTAGAGTAAACAGTCCAGGCAGGGTCAACACCAGAGAATCCAAAACATAAACACAAACACAAACAAGACACGAACGCAAGGCAAGGCAAGATCAGGATGACGGGCATGAAACGGCAACATATAAACAAGGACTCCGTAACACAGACTAAGACAGACTGGGTATTTATACACAGAAGGGTAATGGGGAAACAGGAGACAGGTGGGGGAGACAATCAATTACGTAACAAGGAGGAAGGTGACCATATAAGGAAACAGGAAGTGCTCTGGGACAGACACCGTGAGAAGGAGGACATCTAGTGGAACCCCGGGGAACAACAACCCAGACACTGTGACATCTTATTTGCAGCCCTTCCATTTCAACCACCTGTCATATAAGACCACTTTCACAATCTAGTCAGTTCTTGATGGACTGAATCAAGTTCTGCCATACATTTTGTCCCATGTTTTTTTTTATAGTTTATTACAGCCTTACTGAATGAGTGCTTGACCTGAATAAGGTTGCTGTAGGCACTGCATGGCTTTATGGCATGATAAGAGAACTGAATTTTGGTGCAGTGTTTTCTCTGCTGTGCCCATTCTGCCAGACAGGCCATATTTTCAATTCCCCCCTCTATGGAACAATCCTGATATATTTTGATATGCTTTCCAGACCTAATTCGCAGTCAGATCAGCACAGATAATCAGCAAAGGCTCAATTTATGAAGATTAAATGTCTTATTTTATTTCTCATTCATCTGGGATGTGATTGTGAAATCAATAGAGCAAACAAACGGTTTTCTCTCTTACTTTCCCTCTGAGTAGTTTATTCATTCATCTAATTTAATTAATGATTAAATGATATTAAAATGCCCTGGAAAAATTACTGTCATTACCAATGCATCCATCTAATGATTCATTAAAAACTACATGAAGTAATGCTAAAATCAGTGCCAGGTATTTTTTATTTTGTTTATGCTCCAGATTAGTGCTTTGACTCGAACAGAATCTGCAGTGTTATCAATATCCAAATCATAAATTATTGAGCAGCCTCAATTATGCATGACTGACCTCCCTCTGCTGTTCAGGATGTCAGCACAAATTACATGAATGAATGGGTCTGTAAAACACTTTAGTATGTCTCTTTGAACCAAAATATATGGTCAGTAACTTAAATACAAAAACTGTTTTCAGCAGATTTAAAAAGAGATTTGGAGGTATTTTATGCTCACAATGGCTGCATTTATTTAATCAAAATACAGTAAAACAGTAATATTTTGGAGTTTTATTACAGATTAAAACAACTGGATATCATTTAAAAATATTTCAAGATATAATTTATTATTATTTTCTATTGAAAAGCTTAATTTTCAGTCTTCAGTGTCACAAACCTTCAGAAATTTTTCTAATATGCTTATTTGCTGCTCAAGAAACATTTATTATTATGATCAATGTTGAAAACTTAGTGTTCAATTTGAAACAAATCTTTTGTAAAATGATAAACATATTTACTGTCACTTTTGAGCAGTTTAATGCATCATTGCTGAAAAAAAGTTTTGAAAATAAAACTTTTGAAAGGTAGGTAGGTATGATATATAATCTGAATACAACTCTTCCATATTAACCAAAATCAGTGATTGTTTCCAAAGTGAAGGCTAGTTACCAAACTGTACCAGCATCTGCTCACTTCACTTACTTTGTTTGCAGTCACATAAACATTTTCACAAAAAATTCCCTCTGAAACACATTTAAAATTAAATATAAAAAAAATGCATAAAACCTCATAGTGCAAACATGTTTCCAAGTCAAAACACAAATGATAATCTGTGTTATCGGCTTGAGTGTTTGTTTTGTTCCTCATGTCAGAGTCGGTGCGTAGCCACGAACGTCTCACTGGCCTTTTGTGTCAGTCGAAAACAAAAGCCTGCTCAAGATTGCTCAAACAACTGAGGGGATTGTGTTTGTTCTAGCGCTTACAAATATTGTACAGCCCAGAACTAGATAAAGATTTAAAAGATTAATAAAATTTAGTGGATATATTTACCTCTTGTACTCCACCTCATTCCCTCAAGGCCACGATGTATGTGTTTGAACTTAATCTTTTACTGGTGTCAAGAGCAGCAGCCCTTTCCTGAGCACTTTTTATACAGAATGTGATTATTCTGCTTTATTTGATTGTCTAAAATTCCGCAATTTTAGGACAAAGGCATGTTGAGGCAACTTCTGTAACATTATGCTATTTTAATTAACTTTAATTGTTGAATTAACACATTCATTGCTCTAAAAAGTATTAATTTCCAAATTAAAATCTTACTCACCCTAAACTTTTGAACAGAAATAAACACTCACATAAGCCTACTTCAAAAGAGCTTTTAGAATTTTTAGAGGTATGAAGTTTTGGCTTTGGGCCTTAATTATCAGTGTGTCTGAAAATCATGTGATCGTTCACTTCCCCCTCAGCATCAGTGAAATTCATAATTATGGCTCAGTGCTTATATTATAAATAGGTCCTGCTTGAGGCTTCAGCTCTAGAGTACCAGTTTCCTTTGTGTGTGTATGCTGAGAGAAAAAGGAAAGAGTCAAATAGCCGGCATAAACTTGCACTCCCAGTGACTCTATTAAAGGAAATGACTCCCTTTTCTTCCTTTTAAACGGTTAAAGCAATGATTTTGTATATGTGTGCTAAATTTCATCAGCAACGTAAGCAAAATGTGTTTGGGGTCTCCGACTGATAATAGTTTCAAACACCATGAGAGGGAATGTCTGGGTCAGATTTTGGTTAGCGCTAGCTAGGTGCTGTTAGCCAGGACATTCACAGAAGTGATAGACAAGGTCAAGAGGTCATGGTTTAACTGGTTACTTCACATATGCCAGATAAAAACCGCCTTTGTGATGAATGGGAATGCTAACGGATAGTTTTCTCTAGGTATTACAGAATTATGGGGAACATGTGACTCAGACGAGACTGGAAATATAAGAAAATTATTCTCCGGACCATTACTTCCCTGCCTGCAGACAATCAGTCTTCCCAACCGCTGACTCATAGAGCATAACGGTGGTCGAAACGTCTCATTCGGTCTCTCTAATAGGATATTTGGGGGGATGAAGCCTGTCAGCAGCTAATGCAGTGGTGGTCACAGTTTAATAAAAAGCCAATTCTGCCAGTATCTGACATTACCAAACAATTAATTTTACTGCATGCCGCTATTCCGTCTCAAGGCATTCCTTAAAATACATTAAGTCCATATAGTGTCATATTAGTTGGGTAACAACAGTTAACAGTCATTGTAATGTGCACATAGTACTTCTCACCTCACAAGCGCCCTCACATCAACCCGCACCTTGACTCATGCCAAGATGCAGCTCACCATGGAAACATAGTAGAAGAAGAGAGGGGGTTGAGTGACTCAGGAAAAATGAAAACACCGATCATGCCATTTCCTTGGCCTGAATCTTCCCACCAGCCACAGCTAAACTTAACTGATCGAGGTCATTCCTGCTGTGACGCACTTGATTTATATGATTTTATTTACTGTCTCTCTCTCTCTATATATACAAGTACACAAAAATGTATATATGAAATTAGCCCAATGGGAGGGATTGGCTTTTTTATGCTCACCAAACTCACTTTTTTATTTGATCAAAAGTACAGTAAAAATGTTTAAAATTGTGAAATATTTTTACAATTTAAAGTAACCATTTTCTATATAAATATATTTTAAAAACATAATTTATTCCTGTGATGCCAAGCTGAATTTTCAGCATTACTACCCCAATCTTCAATGTCACATGATCCTTTAGAAATCATTCTAATGTGCTGATTTGATGCTAAAGAAGCATTCACTGTTATTATCAACGGTGAAAACAGTTTCACCGCTTATTTTTTTTGTGGTAAATGTCATGTTTTTTTCAGGATACTCTGTAGGATGAATAGAAGGTTCAAAAGAACATTTATTTGAAAAAAAAAAATGCAGTGAATAACTTAAATTTAACTTGAACAAGCTTTCATTTATAAAACTATTATTGACCCCAGGCTTTTAAAATTGTAGTTAATATCATGACACATATGATTTCCATCTTTAAAATGAGTGACTTTAATATTCTATCTAATCTATTCCGACATATATGATGGAAACTGCATAATAGGAATGACAGCTGTATATCTTAAGCCACCTTCTGTTCATTAACAGGAAAAGCACAAAGGAGCAGCTCTCGGTTCTCAAAGGGCTTCAATCTGCTGAGTAACTCTCAGTTCAGTTCACACCCAAGAGCTGTGAGGATATAATCAGGTATCATAACTGATACTTACCAAAATAGATGAGAAATTAGATGTGGATGCAAGGAGTGTCTACAATTACAAAATGGTCAAAATATTACTTAATTCTTTAAAAGACAGACAGACAGACAGACAGATGCTGAATATGATACGGCCGAATCGATACTGCGGTCCCATTTGCACCATCAGCCCGGGAGCCTCATGTCTGACAGGCCTTGAGCCACAGAACAGCACAATTTGAGACATCAACCTTTAGTGGTTGTTAACCTTGTATCACCTCACAGACCAGTCATCAATATCTGATCTAAACACACATCACGCCCTTCAGCAGGGTCAGAGGGCATCACTCCACCTCCCAAGCTTTATTCCATCCATTAACTGTTGTGGCAGTCTATTAGTGCTCTTTTGTTCTAACCCTAGTATTACTGGGCCCATATTGTGTTAAAGGGATAGCTCAAAAAAAATGCACAAAACGGCACAAAACAAATTTTTGCCTACATCCAAAATCTCTAAGTGCTTCTTTTAAATAAGAAATACTTTATGGCCCATAAAAGGTTTGTTCTATGATTGTGTTTAGTATGAATTTAATCCAGACATGCTTCATTGGTCATGTTGTCACTGTCATTTGACCTACCCGCGTTAAATATTGCTTTTTTGTTTGCCATTTACAAATACTCTCCTGTGGCTTAATAGGACAGTAAAGCGTTCATAGGATTCACACTTAAGAATCTTTTGAATGTAGTACTGGGACTTTCTGTCAACTGTTTGAGTACATTCTACTCTGTTCACAAACTGTTTTTCACCTTCTATATTAGTAGAGAAGTATGTGATTTCAGATGCAGCCATTGTTTTTATGAATGAGTCACTGAATTGTTCACCGAAACGGTTTCATAAAAATAAAAAAAATATTATTTCCTTAATTACTCACCCTCATGCATTTCCAAACCCGTAACACCTTTGTTCATCTTCGGAACACAAATGAGGATATTTTTTATGAAATTCGGCAGCTCTCTGTAATTTTATGAAGCTACGAGAAAACTTTTTTGAGCGCAACAAAACACACAAAAAAACTATTTTATTCAACAATTCTCCTCCCTTGAACGACTGATGTCACATAGACTTTTTTTAATAGACGTTCTTGTTACCTTTCTGGACCTTGATCGTGGACCCTTGTTGTATATGGCAGGGTCAGAAAGCTCTTGGATTTCATCAAAAAAATCTTAATTTCTGTTCTGAAGATGAATGAAGGTCTTAAAGGTTTGGAACAACATGAGGGTGAGTATTTCATGAACGCAATGAGGCTGTGAAAGCTAGTGAATAGATGAGGTTTCTGATTTGGTGCGTTGAAGTTTAATGTTTCCCAACACCCACTGTTGTCCCATTTGGCCACTTGTTTACAACCACCCTCATAAGGATAAGTAAAAATGACAAGGTAATGTATTTATGTCATATAATAAATGTGAAAATATCCTGAGCTTGTGTTAACCACAAACCTTATTTCACTCATTTTACCAAAAACCCATTCAAATGACTTCAGAATGATGAAACCAGAATGCTAAAATGATCGTCTGAAGGGTTTTGGCTTACAGAAATACATCATCTCTGCAGTGCTCTGTTGTTATTTGAAAGCATTATGAAATTGGCAGTCACTGTTGGTTGAGCATAATCAGTGATCACATGCAGTCCCATGCCTATATATATTCAGAACAAAAGAATCGGTGCTAAATTACCGTTCACATTAAATTTGTCTCCAGCTACTGGATCATTCACCTCCTCTGACAGCAGCTTAGGGTTTAAAATAGGTACTAAAGCACTTTCTCAGCAGTTAGGAAATGAATAGCCTTTCGTACACTGAGGCACATTTGAGCCTTTGTGTTTCTGCCTCAGCTCAACCCACTACACAGATGGAGGTGCGTCCCGCCCAACACACACTGCAGCAGTCAAGCACTGGCTCTGCAGCTCCTCTCCTCCTCCTGACACAGCTCTTTGATTACCATTGTGCCAGGCAGTACAGTAGAAGCAGGACCCGTGCAAACACACATGCTGGGCTCCCCGTGGAGAGATCTCAGTGCTGCATTAGCTGCATATCATGTGTGTTATCTGTGAGCTCTCTGTAAGCAAGATCACTGCAGTGTGTCCTTGGGCTGGCCATATGAGCAGCTTGGCTCCAAATGAAAATATTTATTTATGGGTGGCATACCAGGAAATAAATGGAAATTTGTGTCTTATCCTTGCAATTGTTCAGCTTGAGCTTTATCTTTTTATACAGTTTATTTTTATTTTTAAACGCCTGACTTCATTTGCATTCAACTCTACTGCAGGATCAAGATGTCTTCCTTTCAATCGGACTGACCTCTGACCTCGGCTGAGAACTGGGCGGAATGTCTGCTTATGAAAAGCTGTAGTTGTTGGTCCAGGTCACATTCTGACACACTGATGTCCCAGGAACGAATACCTGCAGGTACAGAGAGACATGCCACATGATCAATATGATCAATATTTAAGTTCCTTTACTATCCATATGTACGCAATGTTCATTCACACCCTCATTTCACATAATGAGCTTTAGCTTATTTTATATATATATATATATAATCATAATTATTTTCGTTGATAATGCATGAAAAGCTGATTTAAAAATGAACAAATTTCCTCTTTTCATACAGTATATAGCATTTATCAATGTATATCATACCAATTTACTAATTTGAATTATATGACTTATTATTTTATATTACAATTTGAGTAAAAAAAAATAGTTTTTTACATTTCAATGTAATATTGTATTCATATTAATATTTTGATTAATGTTATCTGTAATTGTAATCACATAATTGTGACTGATAATTCAAATATTTATATGAATTACTTAATGAATCATTTAAAGTATATTATTTTTTTAAATAAACTTAGTTTATATTTAATTTTTAATTATTCAACCCCAGTTTTCAGCATGGTCTCAGACAACTGCCGTATAGTTTTGAACATGAGATGAAGTGTGTTGTGCTCAGAATATTCATTGAGTGTTATATAAGATCCCAAAATGTTAGATGTGCCTTAAGTTTCTACTGCGCTGAACTTCAAAGTCTAAATTGAAGAATTAGGGAATGAAATGAAATCTCTAAGCCTCTGAACTCTCCTCGGCTGTGTCATTCCTCCTCTGTTCTTTACAGAGATGAAGGACTATTTTCCTCAGATTCTGTTTTGCTTTGTAGATGAAGTGTAAATCTTGCAAACACTGCAGTGTTTGTCCTCAGAAATGCTGTGTCATTGGGATTTGAAACAGGTAATGACCGCAGCGATGAACCGATACCTCTGTTTTCTCAGAATAAGATTCATACAGCCTATAGAAACACAAGACATTCCTTACCGTATTGATTTCATTCTCGTCGATATGCTAATTTCTGATTAAGAGTCTGTCAGGAGGAATGAGATAATCCTTCAGATTTCTAGACGTTCAATCATTAAGAGAATCCTGCAGCCTGAACATGTCAGGATTGTAAATGTACTTAATGTGAGTAGCATAACAAGTTTAGTTGACCCTGAATATTTTGTTCTAATTTGGTTGTTTCACAGGTTTGTGCAGTTGGCAGCTCTGATTAGTTATTTAATATACTTATGTTTTACAGTCAAAGTCAAGCGTCACAATCATTAGACAAAATGCCAGTATAGTTATGAAAAGGAGATGTTCATTCAACAAACCAACTTTTATGAGAACAAAAAGTTGGCAGATAAATAATAAATCATATTTTAGAGTACTAACACATACTTTTAAAGTGCTACTATGTATTATTAAGTGGTAAAAAAAAAAAAAAAGATAAATAACTTTTAGCTTTTGTACCATAGGTTTTTATTGCAGTGACAGCTTTGTACTTTTTTTTTAATTGTATGCACATTTTCCTTGACTATTTTATGCTTGAAGGAAAAATAAACACTAGGGACACTCCTACTGCAATAATTAATCACAGGCCTATAGTAAGTTAAAACACCTGCTCAAAATATAGTGGTAAATAAACAACGTATTCAACAACAATATCTCTAGATCAACGTCCATACAGACCATAAAAACCGCAGCTTCATCAATTTCATCCATAAACGCACAATTCATGGCGCAGTGCTCCGTGCAGTCAGGCGAGGTCGCCGCAGTGTGCTGCTGGAGCTGGAGCTAGTATGCAATGATCTGATCAGAGCATAATCATAAACGCTCCAAACAAGTACACATGACAGGCGAGGTGTAGAAGTTACTTACTTATTTATATTAAGCAAATTATATCATTGCCAATCATATGGAAATTAACATTAGTCGTTTGTTTGGGACTGAAGTGCGTCAGTAATTAGATGAACACGCCCCCCGCAGCACAGTGTGCAGCCTAGATAGGTGTTAACTTGCGTTGAACGAAGTCAAGATGAAGTATGCAAGACATCTCCGTGATTTTTTGACAATATAAAACCATGTACTACCATAACGACTAAATCATTTAAATAGGCATAAGAATAAATTTGGTAGGCTGTCTGTCACAATTCACTGTGGATAATAAATATTAATTCAATAAAATAATTTGATGTAAAAAAATAAATAAATAAGCCATATCATGTCAGAAGAGGAGTGCTTTCAGTAAGAGGCTCACCGCGCTCTATGTGCTGTCTGGGGTGTGCAGCTGCTGCTCTGTAGCGATCTCTCCGATCACGATGAGCATGTAGAAGTTTCCCTGGCGGGAGGTCGACTGGAGCCGCTCTTCGGTGCTCATCTGCCCGCGGTCCTCGTCCGGGCCTGTGGTT
>NC_039267.1:9905693-9938707 GCF_003368295.1 Carassius auratus | reverse complement strand
TATTAAAACTAACAGATTTCCACTTTTTTCTTTTTGTTACATTAAGTTTGCATTAAAACTTACTCTAAAACTTGCTGGTAAAAACAACCAGTGTTAGGTGAAGCAAATTAATGTACTGAATAAATGTTAATGTCCAGCCAATTTGGTTAGAAATGTATAGTTGATATAGTCAATAAAACTCAAGTCAAAACACCCAATCGCTGGGTTTGTCCATTTTTAACCCAGCAATTTTAGTGTACTTTTCCCAATACATTTATTTATTAATTTATTGTTTTAATAACCCAGCCAAAGACTTTTAATCTTAATGTATGTACATTTTATTTGAGTCATAAAAACATGAATTGTTATATATTTTGATGTTTGAAAATAGAGGCAAAGTGTGAAAATATTTATTTTTATGCATTTATGATACATTAATATGTGAAATTACACTTTTCTTTACATCACTATGATATTAAACACAATAAAATAAAGATGTGATAGTAATGAGACTGGGATTTCCATTACTTTCAAGAAGTAAAAAACAAAACAAAAAAAAAGAGTTATAGAAAAGTGTACAGACGTTTGGGGTCTGTAATACTTTTTAATAATTTAACACTTTTATTGAGCAAAGATGCTTTAAATTTCATTAAAGACATTTACATTTGCACATAAACACACAAAAAAATCTGTAATTTATATATAAATGTTGTTGGACATTGTTGTCAGACAAAAACTTACTAAAACTAAATAAAATTGTGTTGCTTGTGTGTAAAAGTTGACATGGTCAGTGCCTTTAGTTGAAGAAACACTGCCATCTTTTTAAAAGTGAAATTTCAGAGTTCAGGAGCTTGAAGGGTGTTAATCAGAAGTGACAATTGTGGAAAACACTGGTGAAAATGATCCATCACAATGGGCTTTTGTGTTCCAGGGCTGTCCGACAACACGCCTGTGGGGTGATAATGGTTTTATAGATGAATATATCCTGATTGATAATGTGTCCTGGAGATCTTTTACATTCCCATGACTGTCCATACATATGCATGAAATCATATGAATAATGGACTGGAAGGCAATCAGTCAGTTAAAGGCTGCCCAGTGACTTAATAAGCTTGTTGTTGACTTCAAAACACTGGATCTCAGTTTTCATATGAACACTTTCTCACCAGCACTTCCTGTTTGTATGGCTGATGTTGGAGGGCCCATCGGAGCTGTATGTTTCCTGCGGTTCTCTAGAGGGACCCTCATGGCTCTGCTTCCTGTTTGATTCACTAAACCAGTCCAGCCTTGAAACCTCTATTAGATTCCCAGGAGTGTCCTTTAATGTGTCCCTCCTCTTAGCCTAAGGCAAACCCATTTATTGTCCTACTAAGAGCACAAACAAGTCTTATTCAAATAGACAGATTGCTAAAATGATTAGAAGTTGATGAATTAAGAGGTGCCTCACATAGGTGTAAGATGATTCATTCACAAGAATAAAGAAAATTAAAGTAAATTGAATTCAATTAGGCAATATTGTGATGGTTTCCATGGGATCTTTATTGTTTTGGTGCACTCACTGCACTGGCTTCGGGTCAGTAGGTTTTTTTAATTTGCAATTATCTGATCAAAAATTATGTAAAACTGGTATAGTAATCTGAAATATTGTTACAGTTTTAAATAATTATTTGAATATATTTTAAAATGTTACTTATTTCTGTGATGCAAATCTGAATTTTCAGCATCATTACCCCAGTCTTCAGTCACATCAGAAATCATTTTAATATGCTCATTCGCTGATTAAAAACATTTATCACCCCTCTTAAAAACAGTATGAAACATTATAAATATCCTTTTTAGTAATTTTTGATCAATTCAATGTGTCCTTGATTAAAAAATGTATTCCTTAGAAGAAATAAATACATTTTAAAGAATGTGCATGAAAATTATGACTTTTTTTAAAAACCACGTATTTACTGTATTCAATATTTTGAATCTAAATGTCTTCAAATGGTGGCTCCCTATTTACATAAATATCTTGATCCAATTGAGAGCTAATTCATTAATATCAAAATATCTTTATTTGTATCTTGCATATAGTTAGTAGTTCCTATATGTTGTATACAGAGCAATTATATAATAGCTGGTCTAATCTAGTTTTGTATTAGACTATATATAATGCATATAAATGTATTTCTGCCAAGAACTACCACTTCTACTCAGCCGTTGTTTCATATTTGAATAATCACTTTAATGACTTTTGTCACCTTCTTAACCTCTCAAACAGCTTTATTTACAGACGTTATGAGCAGTTCTGCTGTTTGTGAAAGTGCACCAACCCCCCAGCAGAAAGCAGCACACAAAGATCTCCAATAGTAAGTCAACAGTGAGAGAGGAAGTAAACATCGCAGGAGCAGGAAGCTGCGCTGTATCACAGGTGAAGGGGGAGGTGAGGGCAGTTAGCTTAAGAAAAGAGAAACCCTGGTGATTCACAACACAATCAGATTAACCTTTCATCTCATGGGCTGCTGTCAGGGATGATGGGGGGTCAGCAGAGACCCTGATGCAGGACAGAGACCTGGCCCGATGGAGCCGCAGATAAAAGCGGAGCCGGCATTGTCTAAACTCCACTGACTAGTGAGCCTGGTGAGCGGCAGGAACTTACAAAACATTCAGTCCCACCCAGGAACTGCGGAAAGGGGTCAAAGAACTGTCCTTTCTCTCCCCCAAACTTATATACACGCAATCCTAAAAATATGACAATGTATTTGAATGTATTTGGATACTAACAATGAAATTCATGCACGACTGCAAATGGTCTGTGACGTGCATTTGGCTAAATGAAAATATCTGCAAAGATCAGGACTTTTGGATTTTCCTACACCACCACAGAGCTATTTTCTGCTGTTTGCTTCAGACACGAGATATCATCGCACTGTGATAATAGCAGGAAGAACTGAACTGTTATCAGTTTGCAGGCCTGTTGCCAGATCCGGATGACCTGCATGTGTCTGTTTAAAGGAAAGTTAAGACTTTAACTTTTTTTTTTTTTTTTTTTTTTTGGGCGTCTCAGCAACTATTATTTGTTGGTTTTACATAAATTACTCTAATAAAAACTGCTATGAAAGATACAATTTATTGGTGACAAACTCAAGAGATTGATGTATTACAATGAGGTGGCAAAGCTAATAATTTATCAAAAATTTTCTAAATAAGTGTTCATATGAGTTTTATTCTATCAGTACTTCAGACATTACATACGAACATATGAGGGAAAAAATATATATATTTTGGATTAATTTCTGAAACATTCTGAGGTATACCTTTACGTTTTGATAAAACCGGCCTCTTCCATTTTAAAATATTCAGTTGCAATATATATATATATATATATATATATATATATATATATATATATATATATATATGGCTGATCAGTGCTAGAAAATATTTTGATTATGGTTATTATTGCATTTATTTTATTTCATATATTTAATTTGTTATTTTTTTACATCGAATTAATAAATTATATGTGCTAAAATATTCCTTATTTCTCTGTCTTTATAATGTTATTTAAAATAATGTTTTATTACATTATTTCCATTATTATATTTATTTTGTTACATTTATGTGATCTTTTTTTTAATTGTGTTAAAATATAATCAATATTTAATTATATATGATGCAGTCTACCACTTAATTTTTTTTTTTTTTTTTTAAAATAGATTTCATTATATTTATCTATGCAGCCATTTTATTATTTGTATGCTATGCTAAGTTTGGAAAATGAAGGGAACATGTCTCTAAAGACAAAAGCTCATCCAGATGCAGTATCTTCAGGCAGTAATGCAGCCAGAATGGATTACAATGAGAATACAATTCAGCCTTCCCAGAAGGATCTCCACAAGCTACAGGATAATGGCCATTATCTTGGTACTGTGTGGTGTTTGATATGTTAAGTGGGGTGAAACTGAACACACCTTTGGCCCATGTGACCGCTGTGCATGTGAATGATGACAGAGAGCCTTGATGGACAATTAAAGAGCAATTCACTGCCAGATGACACAGGAGACAGGATGTCTGACAACATGTTAATCAGCTCGCCCTAATCTGCCCTGCTAGTCATTCTCAACCCATATTTCATTAGTATTAGTGTTTTAATTACAGAGGTTCATTAATAGCAACACCATAGGCCGTGCCTGTAAACACGATTGAGCAAAATTATGTTTTTCTTCGTCTGTCTAAACTCTTTATGCAAATTGAAAACACTGAATAACATTTTCGAGCTTCTGCTTTTCTGAGCACCAGAGACCTGCCCTGACCTTTTAAACGAACACTGGGCTTCAGTTTATCAGTATGCAATTCATATTAACCTCGTTCTGCTGTAACCGATTGCAATTATACAATTGTGGGTAATGGCATGTAAAAGTATTACCAAAGACATATGATTTAATGTAGGCACAGGAATTCGGTGCAGCTGTTGAAGGATTTGTGAATGATATTTTAAAGCTTGCACACGTTATCTCGACACACAAGATGACACGAGCTTCAGTGCCGGAAATGACTGGAGGAGGCGAGGAGAGACTCACAATTCGCGTCTGCTGTTAAACTATTTTGATGGCTCTGTTTATGTGTTTATTGGCCGATCGTTTAGCGCGCATTCATGGATTTGGATTAACGGATCGATCAACGGAGAATTCCTGATCTAATCATAATTGTTTCATATTGTTAATAACTTAAAAGAAAATAAACACTACAATAAAAACCGTTAGACTATAAAGCCCACTTTTTTATTAAGTTATTAGGGGTTCAATTTATGAATGAATTATTTTATATTAAGCCTGGGGTTTTGTCTGGCACAGCTGTCATTTTTCATAAACTTTTTGAATGTTTTGTTGCATGTTTATTTTATTTAATAGTTAAGCTGTTTACCTAAATTCATCCTATTTGTTTTATTTGTTTCGTTTGTGAAACTAGCCTATTTGTGTATGTCGATCTTTTTTTGGCGATCATTCCAATAATGGAATATGAAATGTAAATGATTTTCAGTGTATATAAGCACGACTTAATTTAAAACGCATATAGAAGATTTAGCCAACGAAATATGGCTACTTTGGTTAACGTTCTGGCAAAGTTCTCTTAAAGTTAGGAATAGACATTTTTCCACTATGCAATGTGGTCTTTATGTTGTATTTAGTTGGACAATGTGTATTTTATGTGTTTTTAGAATGTTTGAAAATTGAAAATTAACGTTCTCATGATACTTGCAAAATTATTAAATAGAATTTTGTCCCTTAACATTAAAAAAAAACTAAACGTTTTCGTACCTAAACAGGAACGTTAGCAACTTATTTTTGTTAGCTGGGTTCAACAGTCGCCAGGCAGCGACGTACGTAACGTTACTAGACTCGACACCCCGAGCTACAACCAGCAGCGGGAACAACACTGAAATTCGTCTAAACGGAGTTCAAGTGTGTAACCTGAGCATGAGGTATATTGACCCCTCACCAAATACACTAGCACTCTTCCTTCCTTCCCGCGCAGCGCCTCTCTACTGTTTGTTTGCACTCCTCTGATCCGGAGCGGAAATTCCTTTCCGTTTTTGTGAATGACAAACTTATTAACAATTCATCAACACAGTCTTTTTCATCCGGCCCCGTTTCCACGGCGACGCTTGCTCTGCGCCTCCTGATTGGCTGGCCGAAATAATGTATCCATTGAAACGCCTCGCGCTTGTATCCATTCACGAGCTCGCGGTGACAGAGAGCGCATCTACGACTAGAGCGCAGCGTTGCTTTCTCCGTAATAAATCTTGAAAGTAAATAAAGCTACGACGCGTTTTGCTTTCGCTACACGTCTGCGATCGATATCCGACTGGGTATCTAGATCGATGCGTGTGAAAATCGACGGCGAGAAAAGTGAGGTTATATAACAAGACGACAACGTCAGTGGCTCGCGCACTCACTGGCTAGTGTGAGTCATTGATAAATGCACGCAGTTGCATGAATGGGCTGGAAGTAGAGCGAGTCTGCGCTTGACTCTCAAAGCAAAACCCGAGGATTTTAATCATCTCGACGGTGCAGAAGAGACTTGGACTTGAGAATCTCAATGCCCCAGGCCTGAGACGTCCAAGGCATATTGCAGCACTTCTTTTCCGCAGTTTAAGGTCTCACGGTACCGTACCGTAGTTCACTAATGCTTGATAAGTTCAAACCCGTGCAGTTCGACTCGGTCATGGCCATAAGCAAGACTGTAGAGTGGCTGAAGGAGCAGCTGGAGACGCGCAGGGACTGCTTGCTCGTTATGGACTGCCGAGCGCAAGAGCTCTACGAATCGTCGCACGTCGAAACGGCCATTAACGTGGCCATCCCGAGCCTCATGCTCCGGCGACTCAAGAAGGGCAACCTGCCCATCAAATCTCTGCTTTCCAACGGGGAAGACAGGGAGAGGTTCGCGCGGAGGTGCAAGACGGACACTATCGTGCTGTACGACGAGTACAGCTGCGAGTGGAACGAGAACATCGACGGCGGCTCCGTGTTGGGTTTACTGCTGAGGAGAATGAAGGACGAGGGCTACAAAGCGTTCTATCTTGAGGGTACGTTCACTTCCATTTTGTGTGATTTTACATGCTGTATTTTTGTGGTTCACTGCAACTAAAATGTTACTAGAAATTATTTTTAATTGATTTACAAGTAGCCTAATTGTTAATATTAACACATTTTACATTTGCAGATTGTTTTCAGAGTTCCAAATAAATTGTACGTCACTAGTGATAGTTTATTACAAACTGGTTATGTTATACAAGCAAATATCCAATATTCTATTCACGTTTTGTGTTTTACTGGTTACGGTTGCATTTTGACTTCATTTGAATACCATCTTTATAGTAGAATTAAAAATAGGCCTAGTACCAGTCATACTAAAAACATGACTAGTAACAATAGGAATTCACACTGGTGTACACTAAATACATAATCTAGTGTATTTCGAACTGGAAATGGAATGTAAATAATCAAGTAGTTACTAGTAAACAAAGAACACAAGTATCTAATGAATGGATATTTGTGTAGCAAAAAATATGCTAGTCATTATTTGTAATTAAAGCATAAAAAAATATGTGGTTAGCTTTAAGGCATGAATTTTAAATGTATTTGTAATTTGAACTTCACAGGTGGCTTCAGCAAATTTCAAGCTGAATTTCCCACAATGTGTGAGACGAACCTCGACGGTTCCTCCAGCAGTAGTTCACCGACCTCCCAGGTCTTGGGTCTCGGAGGGCTCCGGATCAGCTCTGACTCCTCAGACATCGAGTCAGACATCGACCGAGATCCAAGCAGCGCCACAGACTCAGACGGCAGCCCACTTTCCAACCCCCAGCCCTCGTTCCCCGTGGAGATCCTGCCGCATCTGTATCTGGGCTGCGCGAAGGACTCCGCGAACCTGGATATCCTGGAGGAGTTTGGCATCAAGTACATCTTGAACGTGACCCCTAATCTTCCTAACATGTTCGAGAATGCCGGGGAGTTCAAGTACAAGCAGATTCCCATCTCCGATCACTGGAGCCAGAATCTCTCACAGTTTTTCCCAGAAGCCATCAGCTTTATTGGTAAGCAAACACAATTATTGTTGCTTTAATTTGCTTTTCATTCAGTCCCAGTTTTGATTAAACCTACTGGGTCCTTTCAGTGTTTTGAATCCAAACGGATGGCACCGTTTTTTATTGTTTGCATAGTAACATATCCCGCGGTTGTGCAATTGTGACACAAAAGCTTATGATGAAACGGGAGACAGATGGGGGAGGCAGTAATTTGAGCTCGACAGGAAGGAAGCAAGCGGCATTGAAAGTAATCTAGGACAGAGCAATGTTTCGCCACACAATGAGGACCATTTACAGGGCACTGTTGACATCCTGTTAGCCTTGACAGGGTGCTGCCATGACTTCTACATTTACACGCCCAAATGGTACCATTGTCGAGTAACCTGGCAAGCGGAAGGATCATTTGATTAACCTTAATAGCCCATTTCCACGTCACATTCCCTTAGAAAATGGGCGAGTTGTTTTCTCTCAGCCTGCAGTCATGCACTAGAAACCCTACTGAATGAGGCCCCTTTTGTCAATACTGGGACCGTAATGAATTCTGACAACCGAGCTTGTGTACAATTGCATATTCATAAGTCAGTTAACTAACCGTCTCGTCTTTTTTCCCCCCTCAGATGAGGCCCGCGGACAGAAGTGTGGCGTTCTCGTTCACTGCCTGGCCGGTATCAGCCGTTCGGTCACAGTTACGGTGGCGTACCTCATGCAGAAGCTCAACCTGTCCATGAACGATGCGTATGACATAGTCAAGATGAAGAAGTCCAACATCTCGCCCAATTTTAACTTCATGGGCCAACTTTTGGACTTTGAGCGCACGTTGGGACTCAAGAGCCCGTGCGACAACCGAGTAGTGGTTCCGACCCAGCCGTTGTACTTCACCACGCCGACCAATCACAACGTTTTCCAGTTAGACCCTCTCGAGTCCACGTGAGGTCCTGCCCTGATGTGAATCGAACGTGAGTTTCTTTATTTCGACACCTGTCGAGGGGTTCCTGACGTTATTGATGTTGGCTTGAGACGACGGCCGACCAGAGTAGCCACTGATGGGGCATGCGGTTGCCCAGAGCTTCTACGCTGCTGTTTAACAGAGAGAGATCATGTGACTCTATAATTTTAAGACTCTTTAAAGTACTTTGTTTTATACATACACATATATATATATATATATCTCCGTATATATACATATTCAAGCATGGAAAGACTATGGAAATGGAAAGAACGTCCGATATATTGGGGCTGGTGTGCCAAAGAGACTTGACTGGAAACTGAACAACGACAAATACTCCATTTGTTTTGTTTAGCACTTGCACCTTGCCATTTTCAAGGTGCGCTCTTCTTGTCTTCAATGAAGACTTGCCTGTTTTTGGGACGAGACTTCCCTTCGGTAATGATGGTAGAGTGTACTGTACTCCAACTTATTTGCGTGGAGAAATTTTTGAAACATTTATACATGTGTATATTAAGATGTCGGTAAGCCTTGCCGTAGTTAGATTATACCTGTTTTAAAGGAACGGCTGTAGATTTTTCTTCTCCATTTGGTCCACTTTATGTAAACAAACTGAATATCGATCAATATTATCTTTATCGACGAGTTCAATGCCAAAAATTTGAACAGGTTTTTACAATGTGTATATGTATAATATATTTCCACTTTTGCTTTACGGATCAACTCCGCCTTTTCAGCCTTTTAACCACCATCACCAATCAAAGTTGTCATTCTCCTGCCTTAGTTGTGTACATAAGAGTGTTATTGTGCGGTAACCTTTCATAGCATTTCCCATAAACTTCTACTTTTCATCAGTACTTTTTTTTAGCGGACTTGACCACAAGAGCTTGCACGGTCAGAAGGGTGGTCCGAATTTGTACGTGTACGAGGCATTCCTCGTCTTTCAGATGCATGCCCATTTAGGACCCATATGCCTTTATACTACTCATTTTTTTTACATTTTCTGGGGACGATGGAGAGTTGAAGCAAGTAACGCTGATGTTTTTGTGTGCAAGGATTTGAGGTCTGTGTTGACAAAGCTAGGAGAACGTATTGTGTCTCCTGTTCAGGGAAGTTCTGTGACATGCAGTTTTTTGTGAGAAAAGTGATGGTTTTCAGGAGGGTTTTGTTGCCCCTCATAGCAAAGGCCTGGTTGGGGGAGAGGCTGTTGTACAAAACCACTCCCCCCAATGTTACGAATGTAAAGAATTGATAAGTTATTAATAAATTGCTATTTTGTCTATTCAAATCTATCAATGTCTCTCTGTTTTCTTTGCTTCACTTGAAAATAAGAATAATAAGTGGAATTTATTTGTTTTATTCAAAGAAGAATTGTTTCATTAATAATTTGCAATAATATTTCAACTATATTCAGTTGAAAGAGTTAGAATGAGATTACAAGTTCTTGCAAATAAAGTGTTACTCAGTGTTGTTGAGTGAGCAAAACAACTTTCCATGCGGACAGGCTGGTATTTCCAGGTACGGGCTGGTTAGAGCAAAAAGTCCCCCCCTGCGGCACTTCCTGACAGGAGATCAGGCTTCGGCTCTAAAAGCAAGTCCTGGCAAAACAGGCCGCAACCTGACACCCTCGGCTTTTGCATTCATCAGATAAAGAGATAATCCCTGTGTGGGAGTTAAAAAAAAAAAAGGGTTAAAATGAGTAATTATTATTTCTGATGGCAAAATAGCTTTGTGTTGTTATTACAATAATAACGATAATACAATAATACAATAATATCTATTCTGCATATCTGCCAACATGAACATTAAATAGGAGTAGTATTACAATGGATTTGTTCATATTAGACACTCCTCTAATCACATTAATTTATTTTGTATTATAAATATTAAATATAAAAAGTGATTATATATATTTACATATACACCTACATGCAAATATTGTAACATTTTACATAAAATGTATTAAGAAAATGTAATGATATAATAATAAATAAAATAGCTTAATAATTTTAACTAGTCAAAATTTATTTAGTAAAAAAAATAGAATAAATATAATTATTATTATATTAATTATATTTTATATAATATTTTCACTATTAAAATATGTACATATATTTATATTATTAATATTAATGTCTAGTATATGTATTCATAATACTTATAGTTAGTGTTTATTGTATGACATAATATGGTTATATACAGTATACTATAATCTATAATCTATCTATCTATCTATCTATCTATCTATCTATCTATCTATCTATATATATATATATATATATATATATATATATATATATATATATTGCACATACATACATACATACATACATAGAATTAAATGTCATTATATTACACTTTATATATTTTTAATAATCAATTACATCTAATAGCATTTTAGTGACCAAGACACAATGGTTTTTAAGGCAACATGTGTAGCAGTATTGTCCGAGTATAACCGTTACAGGTCTGTAAGTCTTTTAAGCAGCGAAAATAAACCCAACAGACTGTAACTATACTTGGCCAGTGTGCTAATCCTGTGTGAAAGTTTTCAGTCCCTGTCGTCCTCTTGTGACAGAGTGCGCTGTGAGGGATTTGCCAACATGCCCAGCAATTTCCGGTGCTCGGGTTCCAGTCACCCCAACACCACCCTCCTCACAAGCCCACCTCCTGTACTCCCGTCAGGCATCATCCGCCCACCACCTCCCCGCTCACCAGCTGCACTCTTCCATTTGTCTGCTTGTGTGAGCTGCAGTAGTGAAGGCCACCCCTGGCTAGATGACCTCGTCTGCTGTCAGTCACTTTTTACTGGCAAGTGCATTAGATGTCCTTCACACCAAGAAAACATCTGTTTACAGAAAGATTCATTGGGGAACCTAAACTGGTTCCATGGCATCACTTTGGAATATTCATTTTAGGAGTAGAACAAACATTCTAAATCAGTTCTAAAATGGTGCTCCGAAAAATCTATCCAGGGTATTTTTAGTCCAAAAAAAGCATCTCAAGAAAAACAATGGCTAAAATGGTTCTTGACATGAAAAGGTGCTGGAAATAAGCTTTTTGTAAGAGGGTAACTCAGATATAACCGCAGTATACACATACCAATTAAAAGCTGACACATCTCTACTTTTTCTGTCAACATGGTGGAGGTCTACTGACTTAAAAGAAATATGGTAGTATATCTATTATCTAATCTTTCAATTCTTTAATTCCAAACAGTCTATCAAGACTAAACATCCTGCAGGTTATGCACAGGGCAGAAGAGAGTTTGAGTGTTGTGAGTAAACAGCACAGTGGACACAGTGGAAACGCTGCTACGGGCTCGTCTCCAAACCTCCCACATGGAGAGTAAGAACTTCCGCCAGCGTGGGGAGAGGACTCCCCCCTGGAAAACTGATCTCTTTACCTCCTGCTCTCCATCTCAGACTGACGGTGAATACGAAGAGGCTTCAGAACTGCTTAGAGGATGGCAGTAATGATGCTAATTTGCATCACTTTACATAGTTTATCTAGTTTTAATATTATATATATGTAACAGTTATTATTTAATATATATTGTATTATGATGTAATATTAAAATATATAATAAATAATAACTGTTACGTAGATTTTAAATGTATTATACATTATAATACCTCATATTAATGACATGTGTAGGCTAATTATTTTTTGTATTATATATAATGTATATATGTGTGTGACGAGAGAGGTAGCCAGGCAGACCGAGATAAAGAGGTTTTAGGACATTCGGTGTGTGTAGGTGGGACATTTCATTAAAAATGACACACTTGATGATCCTCAGAGCCAGTGGCCGAGACCTCCGGGACCTCCACCTCCACTCGCTCTGGAATGCTGGAGAGGAATGTCTTCCAAGAAGCGCCACATAGAAGTGCTTTGTTTGGAAATAAAGCTTTGGCTTTTTGTGTCTTCACTCGTTTCTGGACTTCAGCTGCGGCAGAACGAGAGCTGTGTCGCTCAGCCCACGCGTGTCTGTCCGCGACAAAACTCCACGAGATTCCTTCCGTTCCAGTTTGCAGAGAAGAGATGTGCTGTTGATTCAGAGCATGACGGAACGGTTACCACATTATCCAATCCACCAGAACCAGAAGTGTGTGTATTATTAGCAAACACATTAAAACCGCTAACAGTTCAGCACAGTACTTCTCATCACAAGCCACAGGCACAAATGAAATAAAGCCATTTAAACCCTCAGTTTCTCGATGGGCTATGAATAGATTGGCTTCGTGAATGTCAGCCCAGAGCTCACAGCTCCGGGTTTGTGTTGCTTCCATCCATTTCAAGGCCCTTCGTGGCTTCAGGTTTATGAAGGCCGTGTTACAGCAGAGATGTGGCGGAGCACTCCAGCCGATATGAATCATCCACCGCTGTCTCTGTGTGAGCCCACGCGGCTTGATGGAAAAGGAGTAAAAATAGTCATTATCATTTAAAAGCTCCTTTAAAAATAACATATGTGAGGGGGAGAGAGAGCGACAGAGACAGAAACGGCGAGAAAGAGCAAAAAACATTGTGCCCACATATACCTCGAGCAAACAAGGTCAAATCAGGTCCTAATATTAGACACCAAATGATTCAGACAGACCCCAGGATCAGGACTGAAGCAGACTGAACTCCACTGGATGTGTCTGAAACACACAAGATAGACAGCTGACATGTGCTGTACACAGGACAGCCTGTCGCTTCTGAAGTCTGATTCAGCATTCACAGTCGCATATTTTAGTTTAGTAATAGGGATTTAATTAAGGTTTTTGGCCTTGTGGTGTGGTGTTTATTTTATCTTTAAAAAACCTTAAATTAATCATTCATTTTTGTTAGTCTTTTATGCATGCATATCTCAGACTGTTTTGCATGCATCATACATCATCATCTACTGTTGAACTTTACATTATATTATATTAATAATTTGTTAAATTATATATATATATATATATTTAAGAAATATATAGTTTAGAAAACTATTACAAACTGAAAATATTTTATAAATATAATTCTAAAATATAATACATATAATTAAATATAATAAAATCTAAGCAAAACGTATTAAATGTATATGTATGTGTGTGTGTATATATATATATAGGGTTTATAAAGTCTGTATAGCAATAAAACAACTGTTGCACTAAATGTTTAATATTATAAATTATAAACAAAACTTATTAAATGTGAAAATATTATGTATATAAAAATATGAAGTATATAAGGTTTATAAAGTCTGTAATGAAACAACTTCTGTTGCACTCAGTGTTATTATATTATATATGTTAACTTATTTAAAATTTCAAGTATTTTGAAATATATTAAAATATTTTTTTTTTGTGACAGGATTTTTTTGTTTTTGTTTTGTTTTCCTTTAATGTTTGTCTTGTAATATTTTATGTGTGAAATTTTGTATCCTGCCATTTTGGCCAGGACTCCCTGGTAGAAGAGATTTTTTATCTCAAGGGATTATTCCTGGGAAAAATATGGGTTAAATAAATAAATAAAAATAAAAATAAAGCAATATATTAAAATATTATATATAAATATACACACATATGTACAATTACAAATTATATGCCAACTTTTATATATTATTATATTTATTATAGAAGATACAATTGTTACAGTTGTTAAAATAATACAGAAAGTACAAAATGTGCTTATTATGTTAAAAGGCAAAATAAACTTTAAAGGGGAAAATACAGGCCCTATTTCATCAACTTTGTTTTCTGATGATTTTGTGATGGAGCCTTTATTATATTATATTATATTATATTATATTATATTATATTATATTATATTATATTATATTATATTATATTATATTATATTATATTATATTATATTATATTATATTATATTATATTATATTATATTATATTATATTGTTTTATAAAAAATTATTAATCTTTTATTAGACTATAACATTTCTGAAGAAGATTTAGAAAAACTTTTGATAACATAAAAACTATAAACATATTTTAAAATAATTTTTTGTGAGCAATTGATGTTTTTAAAAA
This sequence comes from Carassius auratus, assembly GCF_003368295.1. Taxonomy (NCBI): domain Eukaryota; kingdom Metazoa; phylum Chordata; class Actinopteri; order Cypriniformes; family Cyprinidae; genus Carassius; species Carassius auratus. The sequence goes on along the minus strand of NC_039267.1, from coordinate 9,924,189 downwards.
GTAACAGCTATAGTTATCAAGAGATTTTAAGTTAACTCTTTGTTTTATTTGACCAAGATAAATATGGTTAGATAACAAAGATGCTGTCAAAAACATAAAACAATCCCCTAGAAAGTCAGCACCAGGGCAAATATTGTATATAAAAAAAAGACTATCATGCAGATTTATATTCACTCTGCATCTTTGTCTTTCTCATTCTGTTTCCAGTGCTGAGACACGGCTCTCACCCACTCAGCACCAGACACAGGAAGTGAGTTAAGACTCACTCAGATCACAGGAGCTCAGACCTGCCTTGTGAGTGGATGCACTCCAGGAAATGATTAATATGTCTCATGCTTCAGAAACAAGAACAGAGGAGCGAGGTAGAGAACTGGGGTAAAGAAGAAGTGGGAGAGTGTGAAATTGCGAAACAATTCAGTATGGCAGCATCTGAGATGAGTCATTCTCAAGGATAACAGGGTCCAAAAAGATTGCTTATCCAAAATCAGCCAAATTACATTGTGCATCTGACCTCTGTGACCTCACCTTAACAGAAACAAATGGCCTTCACACCTGAATAGCTCCAGTCTCTCAGCTGGTTCAGACTCAATGCACATGTGTGCAGACTGACAGCATCATCTGTCCTTCCATCTCTCCTCAGGTTGACTCACTGCTGCAGTGCTTCACTTTGCGGCATGGTTGCTAAGCAACCTCAGAAATAAATAAAGAAAGAAAGTGAATGTGTGTGTGAGAAAGAGAGGAAGAGAGAGAGAGAGAGAGAGAGAGAGAGAGCGAAGGCAGGGCTTGTGTTGAGCATGAATGAGTGCACTCTGGGCTTCTGAATGGACCGGTCTCTGTTTGTATGAACGTTGCCAGATAGGCAGAGCAGACCATGTCATTTCCAGAAAGGACTGCTTTGGGAGTGTAGCGGCAGGACTGAGTGTTTTTCCAAATATGTTATTATACACTCAAAGGTATAATCCAGATGTTTATGATTACATCTCACTACACACATACCTGGCCTGAATCACATGAAACCTTGGTCAAACTTCACACTAAAATGGAGAGAAATAAGTGAAGCCTATTTACTGGACTTTTGCTTTTTATTGCACTATTTTTGTAACTAATTAAGCACATTCTCCCAACAAATTCATAATGCAAATTTTTTTTTTCTTTTTGTTTAAGCTTTAATGTATAATTTGATGTTTATTTACTTTTTAAATATAATGCTTTAATATTTAGATTAAAAATACATTTAAAAAAATCATAAATCAAAGAGACACTTTGATATATACTTATATTTACCTAAAAGGAAAAACATGAAATATATATATATATATATATATATATATATATATATATATATATATATATATATATATATATATATATATATATACAGTATTGTTCAAAATAATAGCAGTACAATGTGACTAACCAGAATAATCAAGGTTTTTAGTATATTTTTTATTGCTACGTGGCAAACAAGTTACCAGTAGGTTCAGTAGATTGTCAGAAAACAAACAAGACCCAGCATTCATGATATGCACGCTCTTAAGGCTGTGCAATTGGGCAATTAGTTGAAAGGGGTGTGTTCAAAAAAATAGCAGTGTCTACCTTTGACTGTACAAACTCAAAACTATTTTGTACAAACATTTTTTTTTCTGGGATTTAGCAATCCTGTGAATCACTAAACTAATATTTAGTTGTATGACCACAGTTTTTTAAAACTGCTTGACATCTGTGTGGCATGGAGTCAACCAACTTGTGGCACCTCTCAGCTGTTATTCCACTCCATGATTCTTTAACAACATTCCACAATTCATTCACATTTCTTGGTTTTGCTTCAGAAACAGCATTTTTGATATCACCCCACAAGTTCTCAATTGGATTAAGGTCTGGAGATTGGGCTGGCCACTCCATAACATTAATTTTGTTGGTTTGGAACCAAGACTTTGCCCGTTTACTAGTGTGTTTTGGGTCATTGTCTTGTTGAAACAACCATTTCAAGGGCATGTCCTCTTCAGCATAGGTCAACATGACCTCTTCAAGTATTTTAACATATGCAAACTGTTCCATGATCCCTGGTATGCGATAAATAGGCCCAACACCATAGTAGGAGAAACATGCCCATATCATGATGCTTGCACCTCCATGCTTCACTGTGTACTGTGGCTTGAATTCAGAGTTTGGGGGTCGTCTCACAAACTGCCTGTGGCCCTTGGACCCAAAAAGAACAATTTTACTCTCATCAGTCCACAAAATGTTCCTCCATTTCTCTTTAGGCCAGTTGATGTGTTCTTTGGCAAATTGTAACCTCTTCTGCACATGCCTTTTTTTTAACAGAGGGACTTTGCGGGGGATTCTTGAAAATAGATTAGCTTCACACAGACGTCTTCTAACTGTCACAGTACTTACAGGGAACTCCAGACTGTCTTTGATCATCCTGGAGGTGATCATTGGCTGAGCCTTTGCCATTCTGGTTATTCTTCTATCCATTTTGATGGTTGTCTTCCGTTTTCTTCCACGTCTCTCTGGTTTTGCTCTCCATTTTAAGGCATTGGAGATCATTTTAGCTGAACAGCCTATCATTTTTTGCACCTCTTTATAGGTTTTCCCCTCTCTAATCAACTTTTTAATCAAAGTACGCTGTTCTTCTGAACAATGTCTTGAACGACCCATTTTCCTCAGCTTTCAAATGCATGTTCAACAAGTGTTGGCTTCATCCTTAAATAGGGGCCACCTGATTCACACCTGTTTCTTCACAAAATTGATGACCTCAGTGATTGAATGCCACACTGCTATTTTTTTGAACACACCCCTTTCAACTAATTCAACTAATTGCCCAATTGCACAGCCTTAAGAGCGTGCATATCATGAATGCTGGGTCTCATTTGTTTTCTGAGAATCTACTGAACCTACTGGTAACTTGTTTGCCACGTAGCAATAAAAAAATATACGAAAAACCTTGATAATTCTGGTTAGTCACATTGTACTGCTATTATTTTGAACAATACTGTATATAAACTTTTGTTTAATATTTAATATCTAATTGTATATGTATTTACTTTTGTTTTAATATTTATATTTCATTATTTATCTATGTTTACATACTTGAAAGATTATAAAAAACACTTTATATTTACATATTATATTTTAATCTATTTGTTTACTTAAATTTTACATGAATATACTATTAAACAAATCATAAATATCATAAATCAAAAGACTATATATATATAAAATGTACATTTAAAGAAAAAAATTTAATATTGAAAAAATCAAAGATACACTTAATGTTTTGTTTAATATTAAATGTCTGATTTATCATGTATTTACTTTTGTTTAAATTGTTTTAATATTTATATTTTATTATTAATCTTTTTTTTAACATAATTTAAAGATTACGAAATAACTTAAAAATACAGTGTTACAAAATATATTAAATATTGAAATATAATATATTACAATATTATATAAATATACACACATGCACATAATTAAAATTATATACAGACTTTTATATATTATTATATTTATTATATATTATAAAATAACTTTCAGAAATTACAGTAATGTGCTAATTGCATTAAAAGGCAAAATAATGTTTAAAGGGAAACAAGATATTGTTCTAAAACAGGCTTCCTTTCCTAAACCTTTTTTTTTTTTGTCTTGATGGTTTTGTGATGCATTTTTGTCTCGGCTCAGTGATGTGTTCTTGTCTGACTGTCGTATACACACACACACAGTCTGCCAGAACACTGTGTTCTCTCTGAGGACTGACACCAGAGTGAAAGCGAAGAACAGGAAACACATTACCATCAATATGTTCCTTTTAGCCCTGTATTTTCTACCTTTAATGGAGACACAACAAACACTTAAACGGATACACATCTCTAGAATTTAAGGCATTTTACCAAAGCTTGATCCACAGTACAACTTTATTTGATCTTATGTACAAAACCATATCTAAAAAAAGACATCCCTGCAGGCTTAAAAAACATGCAGTCTGAGGTAAAGTTACAACAGGCTTAAACTTAAGCATGACACATCGCTGAATGGCTAAATAAGCTAGTTTTGCAACACACACAAAGAGACAGACAAACTAAGAATGAAACTTCACACTGGCCCTAAATGACTGACTCACATCCTAGTGTCATAGAGACATCCTCATAAACAAGCTCAAAACAAACACATACAGAAACCCGGAGCCGCAAGAGGAAGCTAGCTAGCGCTGAGGACAACCACCGTTTTTTTTTCTCTTTTCAGTACGCCAGCCATTGTGAAACCCAACACTGCTCAGACCTCCTCCCCTCTACATGCCAAAACACTGATGCTATAGCAGTCATATTTCTGTTTCAACCAAAGCACCCCCATCCCATGTCTCTCCTATCGCTAGAGGCCTGTACTGCTAGTTACTAGCATAACGCTTCTGTTTCCTGTCCTGCACAAACACACACAGAATGCAGATGCTCTTTTGCTAAACTGACCTCCACCTGCCCAAGAGTGACCTTGCCCTTTGAGCAAAGTGGTTTTAAATTGCTCTGACCTCCCATTCAACCTGTCCAAAATTCACCTGAGGCTAATTTCGAGGCTAATTTCCTTTTTGCCATTGTTTTCCTCTCAGGTTTATTGCTAGCGTCAGGATATTGCCATCGTAATACATTTGTCCCATGGCTTATCTTTTGGTGGTAAACATAAAAGCATTGTTGTTCTAGCAATGCTTTTAGGTGTATTATATAAGAAATGAAAAAAAAAAACTTGATAACTTACTTGATTTTTACATTTAGTTCTCATAAAAGGTGTTTTTAATGGTATTTTGAAATTGTAGGGTGGCAATTTAAGATAATCCTAATTTAATAAGCAGTTCAACTTCAGTAGAGTTACGTTTTTGAAAAGTAGTTCGCTACATTACACTAATAATAAACATAAGCTAACAACACTGAAACTATTTAGGTGACGAAATGTTCTTAAATATACACTACTAGTCAAAAGTTTGAAAATAATTTTTCCAAATGTCTCCTGTGGATTCAGTGTCACATGGCACTTCAGAAATCATTCTAATATGCTGATTTATGGTCAGTTATTATTGGTGCTCAGTTATTAACAATAGTACATATTCAGTGTTAAAAACTGTTTTTGCTGCTAATTAATTTTTTGTAGAAAATATGAAGCATTACTTTTTAGGATTATTAAGAGTATTATTAATTGGAAAGTTCAAAAGAACAGCATTTTAAATATATATATATATATATATATATATATATATATATATATATATATATATATATATATATATATATATATATATATATATATATATATATATATATATATTGTTTTGTAACATTACAATTAATTTAGAAAAAAAATCAATTTTAATGTGTCTTTGCTGGGGAAAAAAGTATTAATTAAAAAAATGTTTTTAGCTCTAAAAGCTACAAGCATTCAACCTGAAAAGATAAATTACAAAAAAAAGAAAAAGAAAAGAAAAGAATACACCCCTAATTATGTAAATAATACAGCTATGGAGAACGTCATTTATGTTTAACTTAACTTTAAATATTATTTTTATATACTAAGAATTTATCTACACTCTTAAAAATAAAAGTGATTCAAAATTTTCTTCACAGTGATGTCATGGGAGAACCATTTTTGGTTCCACAAAGAACCATTCAGTCTAAGGTTCTTTAAAGAACCATCTCTTTGCTTTTTATAATCTGAAGAATCTTCTTTCACCACAAAGAAACAACAAGGTTCTTCAAATGTTAAATGTTCTTTATGGAACCATTTAGAAAAAAAGATTCTTTCATGGCATCGTGAAGCAACTTTATTTTTAAGAGTGTATTTAGCTAAAAATGCTTCTGCGCAAAGTTTTAAATCAGTGAATCTGTGTTTGTGAAAGATTCAGAAACAGATTCACGGATTCAAAATTCACAGATTTTTTAATTCACAGGTTTATTCTAGTGAATCAGTTTGTTTGGATAGTTTAGGCCCAAGTAGTTTAGTTTATGTGAATCGATTTTTGAATTCACTCCAAAAATCAGACCATTAAACCTCAAACGGTAGCACTAGCAACAGCGAGGTCATGAGGGAATGTAGGCATTTCTGCAATGTATCCCTTGAATTCATGTTGCTTTCGATAATAAAAAAACTACCTGTCAAACATAAAATATACCAGCATGTTGGAATTAGCAAACCAATCATTGCCTGTTGTTGCTGTGACACAGTGTGAGTGTCGACCAATTCATGGGTTTGCCTCACAGAGAGAGAGAACGGCCGCTCTTCTGTTTGAGCCAGAGCTCTAATCCCTTCAGCAGAGCCATGACTTCCTCTCCCCAGGGACACAAGAAGAGAGAGAGTGAAAGGGGAGCAGCACCTGTTCAGTATCCCTCACATTCCCTCCCTCCAGCTCTGGCCCACCCCCGGCCCAGGAGCGGCCCTCAGAGCGCTCGCAGGTGGGGCAGAAAAACTACAAATGACAGCTGAACTTTTACTCAGAAAGAGGATGGCATGGAGAGGAAGGAAGGATGGATGGATAGATGGGGGAGCATTATGACCATCTCACACTTTTTCCAAAAAAAAAAAAAAACCCTGAACAAAAAAAAAATCAGTTGTAAGTAGCACAGGTATATTTTTGGCAATAGCCAACTCTACATTGTATGGGTTAAAATTATAAATTTTTCTTTTAAACCAAAAATCATTACGATATTAAGTTCATCATGTTAGATGAACCCATATGATTGTCCATTGTGGTCCATTGTCGCATATAATACATAAATATATATTATATTTATACAATTATTTTATTTATATAATATATAAATACGAACAGAATATTTTATTGAGCATAATTTCCAATCATCCTTGTAATTTTGTCAAGTCATGCAGTAAGTATAAAATTATCATTTGATTGTCTGTATTTCCTATGCATAAAATGCTAAGGAAGCCTAAGCAAGACAAATTAGTGTGCCATTTCTTTCGAAAAATGTTTAAAATGTCATAACCACAATAAATGGCAGAAATGAAACTCTAGCAGAAATATTAATTCATTTCAGAAAGTTAAATGAATCAAGAAATTCCTGATGAAGGTCATGCGGCCGATACGTCAATTAATATTTTGATATTCTTTGCATTGATAATGTGCAGGATCTAGTTAGAGTGTAAATTATATATAGTGTATGACGTCAGTTACATAGTGAAAAGTAATGAAACGCATCTGCTCTGAAGAAAGATAAAAACATCATTTGGGATAATTAACGAATGGCGTCACAAGTCAGCTTCGCTTCCAGTAATGTCCATGTATGCTTGTTTGAGCAGCGTGTTGGTTTCTCTTACAACAGCAGGCCATCAATCTCAACCAAGGGGGTTATGGGGCCCCTGAGTCGAGCTGTGGAGAATAGATGAAGCTGGGGTCAGAAAACGGCCGGACGTCCCCCGAAACATCCCACACCCCCATACTTTGCACCCCACCCAACACCCAGGCCCCCCACCCGCTTGACCTGGGCTGAATAACAGATTTCACGCTGTCTGAGGAGGGAGGTTGAGAGCTGATTGTGTGTGCGGAGGAGGATGGGAAGTGGGGGGCCGCCATTGAAAGGTGTTAAATGATAGTAAAATGGTGGGATTAAGGCAGGACAATGCCGGGCAGTAATCCCTTTTTCCACAATAACCTCCTTCTATCCATTTGCCTTGTTCCAGTCCTCTGCTCTCTTTCTTTCTCTCCCCCTTTGCTCCTCTCAGGGGTCTCTTATAATGCGGATGGGAGAGAGTCATGAAAAAGAGAAAGAGCGACGCGGAACAAAGACCAAAGACATTCAATCAGGACAGCTTTCCCAAATGAACCAAGTGTGACACGTTTGCAAGTCTGAGAAGTTGAATATCCATAAACGTTTAAACACGAAAAGCCACGGTGACTTGAAAGTGACTCTTGACACTCGCCTCTTACTATTGTGATGAATGCAGGAAGGTCAAGGGTTGGGAATTCCTAAGTGATGAGCGCAGTTGTTGTTCTTGTCAAGTTCCATTCAGAGAAGCCGGGGAAGGGTTTGGGGGCCAGAGAGGTTGACAGCCGGGTCAAAAGGTCACCTTTGAGTTTCAAGTTAAAAAATCCGACGGAGAGATTCAAAGAGATAAGAGTGTGCCGCTCTAGCAGAACGTCCAGCATTACAGATCTGATGACACTGTGACCAAAAAAAAAAAAAAAAAACCTAGCTTCCAGTCATTTACATCTTTGACAAATATTACACTCATCCTTCCTACAAATATTAATCTGAGACCTAAACAAATGAATATTGCATCTTGTTTCCTTTTGGAGCATCAGTGGATGTTTGAATCTTTTTAAATAGTTGTGTTTGAGTCCCTCAAATGTCCTCAGTGTGATAAGATGTAACTCAAAATCATACAGTCACTGCTGGAAAGGGTTCAAATATGCAAAGATGCTGGAAAACTGAAGAATCTGCAGGACTTTAAAGATTTTTCTGAAGAACGCTGCTCAGTTTAACTGTTCAGAACAAACAAGGGACTCATGCACAACCATCACAAAACAGAAAGACAGTCGAGGATCATCAGGTAACAGAACACAGTACTAAGAACCAAGGGTTCCCAAACTTTTGAGTGGGGTTATTTTAATAATTTCAGCATTTTTTTTTGTCTTGTGGACTAAATGTTAATATCTTTTATGTACAATATCTTACTCAGGACAGTACTAAATAAAATATAACATACATTTAGTATGATCTCTCTTATTTTTTGAAAATTACTCGCATTTTCACAGATTCTGCAAAGGGTGCCCAAACTTTTGAGCCCCACTGTATTACACTCATCCGTCCTTCAAACATTAATCTGAGACCTAAACAAATGAAAAACAGGATAAACTCGCGATTAAGAACGCGATATTGCGTAGCTTGTCAGCGAACTATGGCTTTGTGTAGCAAATGCTGCATTTTGCATGCTGCAAAAGTCATTTATTCATTCGAGTCGTTCAAATGGCGTTGAATAGAAGTCTAATATCCATACATGTTTAAAGCCACCGTGACTTGAAAGTGTGACTTGGCAGTTTGTAATTTATTTCCGAAATAATATGACTGGATATTCTAAAGCTTTGGGGTGGCACTGCAGCTAACTAATTTATTTATTTATTTAAAAAGACAGCTATTTCCTATATCATTATGTATTCAAAGCACTGGGGTGCCCAGAAAAATGCCCTAAATGTATTTATTTCTTTATTAAATAAAACTGAATTAAATTAAAACCTTACAGGCTGGGTTGACCATGGGTTAGGCTTATGTATAAAAAGCCCTCATGAACACGTGGACTCTTTCAAAATGCCACTGAATCATTGAATTACCTTTTCAAGGTTTTTTTGCATTTCATGCATTCAGAAACCTTTGGTGCAAGTGGTCCTTCTGGGTTATTTGTAGTCTTGCATTTGTATATGCATTTGTATGTTTTGTGTTTATGCTCTGTGCAAAAGCTGGAATGCACAAAGCGGTGGCAGGCATGTTATAAACGCGTCGCTGAAAGGTATGCCAGCTGCTCACCATATCACACTCCAATCTGGGGTTCATGAAGGGGGCATGAGGGAAAGAAGTGTTACAGAGGACGGATATGAACACACACCTTAATCTACCCTCTGAGCTGTGCTGACAACCCTGCTGTCACTTGGTCCATTTGACTGGAACATTTTGTAAAGTTTTGTGCAAACAGATTCCCGGTGAGATCAGATACGTCACGTGTCAATGTGTCAGCGCTGATCCTTTAATAAATGACAGATCACAAGCTTCCTGTTTGAATATACTGTGACCAGAAAAACTCTGAACACTTAAGCCACACTTAAAATGAATGGTGTTGTGGTAAATAGCAAACCAAGAGGTATCACTTTCATAAAAGATGGGTTTGAAATGATCAAACAATATGTATGCTTATATTCAATAGTTTGTTTTAAATAAATGAATGCTTTAAGTCACCAACGATTCATTAAACTGATCAGAAGTGACAGTTAAGACATTTATATAGTGTTAAAAAGAAATTTTTTATTTCAAATAAATATGGGTCTTAACTTATTTTTCATGTAGTTTCCACAGAAATATTATTTGGACAATTTTTAACACTGATGATAATAATACAGTTTTGAGCAGCAAATCACCTTAGTAGAAGGATTTCTCAAGGATCATGCAGGCATTGAAGACTGGATTAATGATTCTGTAAATTCAGCTTTGATTAAAGGAATAAATTACATTTTAGAATATATTCAAATAGAAAACAGTGATTTTAAATTGTAAAATTATTTCACAATATTACCATGTTTAATGTATTAGTCATCACATAAATGTAGCCTTAAAAGTATTCTTTCAAAAACATTTGCTCTAAAGTTTTAAGTTCCCAAAAATGCTTAATTCTCCACTAAATAACCGAAGCCCAATTCCAGTACTGCCCCCACATTAACAGATTAACAGGCATTCAACTACATTTATTGGGGCCTGTATGAGCCCTCATGACCTTTTGTCTGGAGACAGAACAAATGCGATAGAAAATGAGGCTTTTTACGACACTCCAGACAGGAAACAGCCACACCACCTCCTCTGGTTATCATAAAACTATGGGAACAGGCAACTAAAAGTTGACTGGCGTGTGTGTTTGTGCATTTTAGGGCTTATTTAGCCCGACCTTGAGGAAAATGTTTATATTACGTGGGTGCTAATGAGAAGTAGAGGTGCCGTTGTCTGGCCTTCTAGCTGTGAGGTCAATAAAAGTGAGTGTCCAGCACTAATCAGCGAAGGCAGGAAGGAAGGACGGGGGGAACACATTAGTCTGCTCGAGGCCCTTTTGAACGGAGCGATGGTTGGGTGAAGCGGTTACGAGGAAAATCCACAGGAGCCTCTACAAAGACCCCTACATAAACGATTTATACCAGTTAATGGATGCAGAAGAATGTTTTCGCCGGAGATGAGGGGAGTGGGATGGCTTTCCTCTGTAATAAACAACTGTTAGCCAGCAATTTCCAGTCTGGTGGCAATAAAAGACCGGCTAAACAGTAACAATGACAGAGTGAATAATTAGAAAGAGTGTATGATTGAAAGAAGAAGTGTGATTGTCTTCGTTAATAGTCTTAATAGTAATAGTTTTCATTCTGGGCTACTGATCAGGTGACCAGAATCTGAATGAGTAATTTAAAGTTGTAAAATTTAACAAATGGCAGATCACAAACTTCCTGTTTGAACATACCGCGAACAGAAATAATATTTGAACAATTGAACCACAATTACAAAAATTATAATCAAACCAAGAATCATTTATTTTAAATAAATACAATCTTTTATTCATCAAGGACACATTAAACTGATGAAAAGTGACAGTAAAGACATTTATAAAGTTACAGTAATGCCTAATTATTTTAGCAATCGCTCTTTGAACCAGTTCTTTTCAATGAACTGGTAAAAAAGGTTAGCAAAGTAATCTGAACCTATGAGCGATTCATTTTGTGTGATTCATGTAAGTTACTATATCTTATATTTTTTTAAGGGTGTAGCCTAGCTAGTTCTGAGTTTAAAATAAGCATGTTTACTAGTAGATTTGGGATGTTTCTGGGAAGCCAAACTTTAAAATGCATTTTCAGTGGGCCAGCTTTCGTTTTTTGGGCCTAAATGTACATTTACAAGAACACAAAATGCACTTCCAGTCAACATCAGAGGGCAATGTCACACTCTAGTAACATAAAAACAGTATCTCCCAAGCATATCAAATATGCCCTAACACAAGTCTCAAATGGACTACTTACTTAGTGTGGGTGGAGGTCACAGGCAGTCCAGCCAGGCTTCTGTAGAGTGATTGATGACAGAAAATCAGCCATCGATTGCATAACCTAGACACACAGCCCTTAGCCCCATTAACAAAGAAAACAGGGATCCAGTTTCCACATTAATGCATTGGAAATGGAAAATCTCTTAATCTGAAGAGTTGTTAAAAGCCAGATCCACTTAAATTAGATTAGATCAATGAGTTAAAACGCTGGTTTCTGAATTAGGAAATGGCCATGACTAATTTTTTTTCTCTAAATATTAAGTCATGAGTTGTAAATGGAAAAAGAGTAGATCATTCATATCCTTCCATTCATGAACAAACCAAATAAAATATAAAATGATTACATATGTTTGAGCAAGGTATTTGCTCGACAGGGAGTGGTGGCAGGTTTTGTCTTGTGGGTGTTGATTTTAAACCCACAATCACAATAATCAGGTTTCCAGAGAAGTGATGACACACCTTCACAAACAGGTGCCATCCCGTCTTTTTCTGCTCTGCCGGACGTGAACCATGTGACCTTGCTCTTGTTGAGCACTCAGGAGGCCGAACACCTGGTGCAGAACAATGACTGCTTGGTCACATGAGAAAGGTCTTTTCAGGTTTGAGCAATGTGAAGTTAAAGGGATGAGCCAGATTCCTTCACGGTGGAAATAATCCTGCAGTGTGTTATGGGAACACCTTGACTTGAGTTGCTGAGGGTAAAGATGTGGAATGCTGTGGAACTGTGAACCTGATTAATAATAAAAACCGCACATCTGGAGCTTTTTTTTTTTTTTTTTTTTGCAATAAGTTTTTTAACGATTAATGATTCTTTTGAGTAACTACTTGTAAGGAACACATATTCAGGAAAAAGAAATGCAAATTGAATTCCAAAATGATGTTCATTTAAAAAATAAATACATTTAAAATTATCATTAGAGCCATTTAACATGTTTTATATTACATGCAAGCTGATAAATGGTCTTAATAAGAATACTGATAAACTAATAAATAATGTGTTAGCATATTTTATTCAGTAGCCTAATATTTATAAATACCGACAAAAAGCATGCTGAAGGCTATATTGTTAACTCTGAGATGAACAGCCAGTCATTAGGCCTAACGGTTTAAGTCTCAAGCAAGTTATATGTTTATGATTTACTGTTTATGAATTTTAGTTAGTAGGCCTAAGATTTTATAAAATACTTTTGACGAAACGCGTGGTGTTTATGCATCGTGATTTGAACAGTCAGTCAGTAACTGATTTTGATTCACTAAAAAAGAATCGGCTGGTAAGAGTCATTTGTTCAGGAGTCAGACTACAGCGCTATATGTTTTTGATTGACTAGAAATAACCGATTTTAAAGCAATCATTTTAATCACACGTTTGGAATCACGCTACACTGATTTTACAGTATTATTTATTTATTAATGAATGATTCTCTATAAAAAGAATCGGCTCATAAGAATCATTCGTTTGAGAATCGGTCTACGCTGATCATGCAGTAACTTCTGCTCTGTATATATTCAACCGCAGACAACTCTTCACATTGCGCCTGGTTCGGACATAGTGTAGAAGGTAAATACAAATAATAATAATAATATATTATATATATATATATATATATATATATATATATATATATATATATATATATATATATATATATATATATATATATATATATATATATATATATAAAATATATAAAATTTTCTGTATATATATATATAATATATATAGCTTATATTTTGATTATCAAAGGCTGTTTTAGTCACAGCACTGCTGCATTTTCCAACGTATCCCCATTTGTCCTTGATCGTTTTAGGCAAAAAACCGAGAGCATAAACAGTTTGACATGAACTAAAAATAAAGCATCCTAAAAAATGTTTCTCTCTCACGCTTTCTGTGATTCCTCATCTTCTGTACAAATGGTATCATGAGATATAAAGAGGAGACCAGATATATCTGCTACTGTTTTCTGTCGAGGTCCACATGACCACCAGATAAATGCGGCTATTCATTAGCTTTCACAGCAGAGAACTACTTTACAACTGCAGACTGGGTTTTACAGCCTCGGAGGGTTTAGTCTTGTATGACCTCTTTTTAGGTTTCACTGTGTCACATCAGTGCTTAACAGTTAAGTAATCTTCTGTGAGAGGTGATTCATTAGTTTAGACATTTATTAATGAACAACCGTGAACATCCCACACATTAAGTCATTAGTCAAGAAGTTACAAATGAATAGAGTCAGGGAGAATGAATGGATTCGTCAACGCTGACTGAGGTGATTTTCCTCAAAATAGGCTTTTTTTTTTTTTGCAAACAAATGGAACATCTTATCTTCCTGTTAGGGTGTCATTTGACCCTTTAGATGAGGGTCAAACCTTTGGCTCCTCCCATGAACATGCACACTTCACCAGAATTATATCCTGTTATTAAAAATTCCACTGTGTTCTGATTGCAGCTTGATGACTGAGATGCATCAAGACAGGCGGTTTGAAGAGGCAGTTCAAAAGGTTACTACCGAGGAGGGGGAAGCGTCGTACCTGATAAGGAAGAGATGCAGAAGGCCACAGGCCGCTTTGAACCTTTTGATATGAGTGGGAGGTAAAGAGGTTTGCACTAGACCACCACACAAGCTCAGAACAGAAGTGAGACTAGCATGTATTTCAGTCAGTGACAGTCTAATTAGCTGTATAAAACTGAATGTTATCACATAGTCAGTGATATAGTATTTGATGTTGACGTAATTTTCTGTTCTTTCTGTTTTTTGAGCTAAGAATGCATTAAAGTCATATTATGCAAGAATTACCTTCACTCAAGGATGAGAGAGAGAGAAGCAGAAAGCTGGCCCGCTTAAATATTGATGAGTTTAAAACAGTCATGCCGCGCTCAGTAAACTGTTCAGGTCTTTTCCTTTCAGAGTTACACAAAGTCAAATCATCCATCTTGCCCCTTGCACAAGATAAAACAGTTGACTCATTGCATTATTAAGAGTTCATTTTTATTACTCTAATGCACTAATGAAAACGAAGGGGGAAATGTGCTCAAATTGTCATAAAAAATAATATTAATAGTTCTAAAACCCAAGTTCTTTTTTTCCCCTTTTGTTTCATGTGATAAAATCGAGTCATAAATTTCTTTGTGATATTTGCCTGGTTAATATATTACTCATGGCGTGTATTCTCATCCTCTAGCTTGACTGTAATTAAGCAAAGGTCACAGCGCTGTGTATGTGACTGTCTACTGTGAAATAGCACTCATATCAGTAGGAAGAGCACTAAACCAGAGATCAGGATGTGGTCTGCGGCTGTTGGTGACAAAGAGAGGGCTGGGGTTCGACTGTTTAACAACAAGGAAGGAACTTATGCTCAGATGACACCATAGCAAAACTTATGACACCATGTGGCTACTGTCAGTCACTGCTCCACTGGGAGCTGTTTACTCCCTTCCATCCTAAATCACCCTCGGCTCTCAACCAGCAATGGTTTCCCATTACCACCAACTTCTACACCTGTATTGGGAAAAAAAAAGTAAAGTTTATTATAAAAGGTCACCAGAGAGGTTTAATGGATCATCTTGCATGCAGAAATAGAACATCTCACATCGCAAATCAAAACATCCTGTACACAAGAGTCACTGATTATCATTTTATTTGGAAAAAAAAAGTGGCAGATTTGATATAATTAGGGATTTGTAAAGATGTTCACCTCAAAGTGTTGTGTGATAGTAAACAACAACAATGGTAAAGCAAGAGGACTTGATGTGACTTGTGCCCACATGCTACGAGCGCATGCATTGAGTTACATGTATTATTTACTCCTTCTGAAGGTTTGGCTTAGTACACAGTGAAAACACTTCAATCTTTAACAAGGGTACTGTGGTAGTGACTGTATTTGGGGAAGCTGACGTGTTCCGTGCCCTCACTGACTCAAGGATACATGGTTGATTATCTTTAGGACGCAATGGGCCGTGAAACAGCATTGGTGCACCTGAGCTGGCAGGAGGTGACGTGACAGTCTCATGTCGCACTTCTGAGATGAGATAAGTCACGGTAAGACTCGCAGACGAGCTCCGCGTTTGTCGCAGTGATCGCTAGAGAGGTGCGTGCCGAAGCTTCAGGTTTCATCTTGACAGGGAACAACACTAAACAAGCTGTTTAATCCTTCCTTATGGTATCTGACAAACAAAACCGAACAAAATCTGGGGGTTTCTCAACTATTCCTCAACTGTGACTTTGTTTTTTCATAACTGAAGCTTGGATTCTCAACTTTATTTCTCATAATTGTGACTGCATATCTCACAATGCAATGTTATTTCTCACAATTGCAACATTGTTACTCAAAATCACTGCTTTGTTACTCATAGTATCAACTTTGTTTCTCGTAATTTGGCTTTATTTCTCACATTGTCATTTTATATTCCTCAGCTGAGACTTGCAACTTGCAATTATGAGAACTATGTTGCATTTGCAACTTTATTTCTGATAATTACTACTTTATTTCTATCAATATGACTTTATATTTCCTTTATCCTATGTTTGCAACATTTTTCCCCAAAATTGCAGTTGTTTATCGTAATTACAGCTTTATATCTCTCATTATCTCTCACTATGACATTATATTCCACAACTGAGACTTTTTCATTATTGCAACTTCATATCTTCATATATATATATACACACACACACACACTCACACACACAAACAATTTGACTATATATCTTACAGTTACAATACTATTTCTGTTTAGGTCTCACACTGTGATTTTATATTCCCTAATTGCAACCCTCTCATAATAGCAGCTTCATATCTAATATTGTGAGATTACATTTCCTAGTTGCTAATTTATTTCTCATTATTGTGACTGTTTATCTCACAATGACTTGTATTTCACGATGTTACTCTATATTTTCAAAATGAATCTAACAATTGTTTAAAAATTTTTTTTTTTGCTTTGATACAGAAATGGGCTTATAATTCATTTAATTCAAATTGTGTTCAAATTTTAAATTTGGCCCATTACAGCTGTGTGCTTCATTTTATAAATGTACAAAAGTACAAATATTTAAAATTGTGTGTGTCATATATGTGCTATGTGTGTTCTGTATGTCAGGTAAGATTACTTTTCCAGCACTTTCAGGACAGAGTCATCGATAAATTCTTGCTCAGCCGTCTGAACCACTCGGCTAAAATCAAATAGAAAACATCCTTCTAAAATCAGTTAATTCTTTCCACTGATTTTGAGTTAGACTGAAGTTAGCATGGACAAATAATCACATATTTAATCAGGCTTCTCCGGATACTGAGCCAGCAGGAAGAAGATAAACTACAGAATACAAGAGACTTAGTCATTCAGCCAAAGCATGAACAAAACACCCAAATATACTTGACTGCCTCATCTGAGTTTACATCAGCCTGAAAAAAGAGACTGAGAATGAATAAAATATAGCTGTAGCCACATTGCACATTAAAATGTAATATTCTAATGAATACTTCAGGTTATGTCCTCCGTTCATTCGATCTCTCTAACATCTTTACAAATTCTGACATCATAGGCAAAGGGAGCTGCATATGAACTCATTCTCCCAATATTCCCTCATCTGCTTGATTTTTGATTAGATGATTTCACAGCGAAAGATTTTACAAGCCCCTCATGAGATCTTCACTACACGTGTAATGACATCATACTGTATAATGCACAATAAGCTCCCAGCACTTACCAAAAGCACATTAATAATATAGATCACTTTTGCATTTTAAGACATCAGTCATTGCATGCTTTTAAAACCAGCACTTTCTACTCAGACTAACCAAAGTGGATTATGAAAATAACAAATTTAAAGGTGAAGTGTGTAATTTCTGCACCATTTGAAGACTCTATCCTATAATCTATGCAGTTGCTAGGGTGTTTTAGTGATTCCTATGGTGTTCTGGACAGTTGTTTGGGTGTTTTAGCTATTGCTAGGACATTGATATATAGTCATAGGGTCTTCTGGGTGATTGATTACTTGTTCAAGACATTCAAGTCTCAATTATATGACTTTATTCCCGTTTCTCCATCGTGTCTATAGGGTTTTATAGAAGACCACAGCATTCTTCTGCATCAGCCTATCTCTCTCACACACACACACACACCAAAACTTGGGTGCAAGTTTTGTGTTGCTGTGTTCTTGACACTTTGAGATGACACACATTCTGAAACATGTGAGATTAGAAAGAGCGTGTGAGGTTTTATTCTTAGTCTGCGCTCTGTGTTCCTGTCACTGGCAGGCCTGGAGGATTTTAAGGCCTCAGCCACCTCATGCCCGCCTACAACTTGACTTTCATGTGTGACTTCTGCTAGAGAAACAGAAACCATGCCAACCACCATCACCACAAAATTGAGAACAATCTTGAACTTCACCTGACCAGATGACTGCCTTCTTATTTCTGGGATGCATCTTCTCTGTTTCTTTTTTTTTTAATTTGTGAGGAAATATTACACCTCTGCTGTGAAACTGGCATCAAGCGCATTCTTTCAATCCACTATTGATCTGCTGGCTCCACAAACACCTGTGTTCCCACACTTTTTCCAGTATTTCTTATTTAGTAGACTGGCCCTCTGGTTTCTTGTAAACATTGAGAAATGAAGGGATTTATCCTAACAGACGACAATATAGGCAAAAGATCAGAAAGGGAAAAAACTCAAAGCTAAAGTATGGATTCCCATGCAATTTCATTTGGCTTCCAA